>NC_041390.1:399519915-399523714 GCF_002162155.2 Triticum dicoccoides | reverse complement strand
AGTTGACATGCCCCTTGTCCCTCCATTTGTCTATCATGGTACTTTTGACAATGGGGAGATAGATTCTGGCCTGCTATGTTAGCCATTCTCATTCATATCCGTTAGCAGAGAAAAGCCACTGATTCGGCAATGTTTCTTTTTGTTGTGTAGCATGACTAATATTCACTTAACTACCCAAGCAGTGCTCCTTTTGTGGTTTAGGGGAGCTCCATTTTATCATTACTATACTACACTGATATACCACTAAACTGTAACATGTAAAAACCTATATGCTGTTAAGTTAGTATATTGTCATTTCATGGCTCATCTCATTTTGTGTGCTTTTGATGTTAACTTGCAGCAATATCCAAGAGTATATTTGACAAATTCTGGTTCCCATCCAACTCTAGTTATAGTTAAAGAGGTAAAGGGTGACATAATGTATTAGATGTTTTTTCAACAAACTATGTACTGTTGTATGTTTTATACTTCTATATTGAATTTAAAAATCTAACATGCATAACTAATTTCCCATTTTCCAGTCATGGTCACCATTTCTCCTTGGCAACAATGTAGCTTCTGGTGAGCTTGGGAGAAACACCAGTCGCTCAGATCACCTCTTTGATTCTTTGGTAAGCTGGTATTAGTGTGCTACATTATTTTCTTATGCTGTATTCATATTTGCAAATTCTGTTTTCCTGCTTATGATCATATTCGTCTTGAGTTTCCTGCTCTTATTGGACCAAGAAGCATATCCTCACTGTATGTTCTTGGGGCCTGGGTATTTTAGCCTACATTATGCCTTTACAGGTTTTCTTCCTAGCCACTTGATTACTTGAGTTCCTTGAAGACTACTTTTTACTGTTGTATTATATGTTGGTAAATATTTTAAGTGGGAATTAGGAACTGTCTTTTGGATGTTAAAGACTATTTTGCAATACTTATTATCATAGTATTTGGCTTCCTCATTTTTCTGTGTCAGGAAGTATCTGATTCAGTTTTACCCTTCTTTAGAGATTTTCTTTGTTGACCGAAGCTATGGTTGAAGCATCGAATGACACAGGTGCTAATAATGGGCTTAAGGTAAATCCCTGATGGTCTCTAACTCCAGAGAATATTGGAAAAGTCCACTTCTCAAACTTAAACTTCCATGAATGTCCACTTTTAAGTCACAAACTCAACTGTCTGAGTTGCGACTTGAACTATCCTGTCCATTTTTCAATCACAGGTGGTTTCAGTTGACGCAGATGCCACATGTACGCACATCAGTACCATGTCACTACCATGTCACTACCATGTCATTTAACAGATCAGTTCAAGTTGACTGGATGGATGAGTCTAGGTTAAACCACCGAAAGAGGCCTACCCCTGATCCACTTATCCTCCCAGAATCTAATAGATTTGCCATTCCCCACACTAAATGATCCAAACTGAACAAATTTATCCTTAACTTTCATGAGGCCCTTCCAAAAGTGAGAGTCCATTGGTTTGGCTTTAATCGCCATGAGTGATTTTTGCCCCAAATACTTACTTCATAGGAGTGACTGCTAAATTTCATCCTTGCTTAGCAGCTTAAACAACCATTTACTCATAAGTACATAATTTTTTACTAGTAATTTATGAATCCTGAGGCCACCCTGGTCTTTAGGGGTACAGAAAGAATTCCCATCGTGCTAAACGATCCTTTCTCTTGTGCTTCTGGAGAAAAATCCTGCTTGTTGTCTCCAAAATGGCAACAAAAAAGTTTGTGTTCTTTAACTAAGTCTGAAACGTGACTATGTTTAGCCAGGTCCCCGCAAAAAAAAACTAAGTCTGAAACGTGACTATGTTTAGCCAGGTCCCTAAAACTCTTGCTATTCCAAAAAATCCCTCTCATTTCTTACTATTCTTTCATTTTGAGAACCGTCAAAGTAAATGATACCTAATAAAGATTGTAGAGTAGTATGCGGGAGAGAAAATGCACCTTAGGTGCTCTCATTCCATCGGCAGCAATATATATGGTACAATGTACAGAGGCGCAATGGCGCTCGAGAAGAGAGGAGAGAGTGGGCGACGTGCGCAGTGGGGGGCAGATCGTGTGCATGTACGTGGGTGAGCACGTACGTGCATGGGATCGCCATGCAACTGTCAACACCCCGTCGCAGCTGCAGCATCTGGTGGCCGGATGCACAAGCTGGATCGGAAGTCGTAAAAGGCTGGTGAAGGCAGCCCTTTGATGAGCACATCCGCGAACTGTTGCGTGGTCGGGACGTGCAAAACACGAAACTCGCCGAGGGCAACCTTCTCCCGGATGAAGTGGATGTCCAACTTGATATGTTTCGTGCGCCGATGGTGAACGGGGTTCGCCGCCATATAGACAGAGGAGATGTTGTCGCAGAACACCACGGTTGCCTTGGGGAGAGGGACGTGGAGCTCGCCGAGGAGTTGTCGGAGCCAGCAGCACTCGGCCACGACGTTGGCGACGGCGCGGTATTCGGCTTCCGCGCTCGAACGGGAGACCGTGGCTTGGCGCTTGCTCGACCAGGACACAAGTGCATCGCTGAGGAACACCGCGTAGCCGGAGGTGGACCTCTGTGTGTCGGGGCACCCGGCCCAGTCGGCATCAGAGTACGCCACGAGGTCGAGGTTGGTGGAGCGGTGGATGTGGAGACCGAGGTCCGTCGAGCCGCGAAGGTAGCGCAGAATGCGCTTCACCAGAGTGAGATGAGCTGCGAGTGGATCATGCATGACGAGGCAGCACTGGTGAACGGCGTAGGCGATGTCCGGGCGCGTCATCGTCAAGTACTGGAGCGCACTGACCAGGCTGCGGTACTCGGAGGCGTCAGGCACCGGCGCACCGTCCATGGCAGACAGCTTCGAGTGCGTGTCGACCGGCGTGGAGACTAGCTTGCAGTCCACCATATTGGCACGGTCTAGTAGGTCCTCGACGTAGGAGCGCTGCGAGAGGAAGAAGCCGGCGTCGTTCCTGGTGACTGCGATGCCCAGAAAATAGTGGAGTGCGTCGAGATCCTTCATGGAGAACTCCGCCGAGAGCTGCTGCTGGAGGCGTCGAAGGAGAGCTGGCGACGACGCGGCGAGCATAATGTCGTCGACGTAGAGGAGAAGGTAGGCCGTCCCACTGTCGTTGTGGAGCATGAACAGGGACGAATCCGAGCGCGAGTCGAGGAAGCCGAGGGTGCGGACGAACGCGGCGAACCTGGCGAACCTGGCGCGCGGCGCTTGCTTGAGGCCGTAGAGTGACTTGTCGAGGAGGCAGACGTGGTCGGGGTGGGACGCGTCGACGAAGCCGACCGGTTGTTGGCAGTACACGCGCTCGGAGAGGTGGCCATGAAGAAACGCGTTCTTCACGTCCATTTGGTGAATGGGCCACCCCCGCGAGGCTGCCACCGTGAGGACGGCATGGATCGTGGCTGCCTTGACCAGGGGCGAGAAGGTCTCGTCGAAGTCGACGCCCGGTCGCTGTGAGAAGCCGCGCACCACCCATCTGACCTTGTAGCGTTCGAGACTCCCATCAGACTTGAACTTGTGCCGAAAAAGCCATTTGCCAGACACAATGTTTGCTCCAGGAGGACGGGGAACAAGGCTCCACGTTTGGTTCTGCATCAACGCCGAGTATTCATCCTGCATCGCAGTTAGCCAGTTTGGATCGCGCAAAGCAGTACGCACGGATTTGGGTATGGGAGAGATCGAGGAAGCGACGGTGGTGTGTAGATTTTGGTGATATTTAGGGTTTGGGAAGAACTTTCCCGCCTGGGCGCGTGTGATCATTGTGTGCGTGGGAGCGATGGGGACCGTGTGTTGAGGAGGGTGGGGAACGGTA
>NC_041390.1:399506390-399519175 GCF_002162155.2 Triticum dicoccoides | reverse complement strand
TGATCTGTCGTGGGCGAGGCGGGTGCAGATGTTGGTGAGGGTGGAAGCGGCGATGATGGGTTATCGCATGTGGAACCGGCGATGGGAGGGGTGGTAGGGTTTTGGGCGGCGACGAGAGGCGTAGGGTTTTGCGCACTGGGGTTCGTGCGGGCTCGGCGTGGGACGGGAAGTGGTGGTAGGAGCTCGGTTAGGTCAGGGTGGGAGTCCTGGTCAGGCGTGGCGCGTTTGTGTTGGAAAGGGAAGCTGGACTCGTCGAACACAACATGTCTAGAGATGAGGACGCGGCCGGTCGCAGGGTTGAAGCATCGATAGCCCTTGTGATCTTGGGAGTAGCCAAGGAAAACACATGGGACTGATCGGGGGGCCAGTTTGTGAGGTGATGTGGCCGTGATGTTGGGAAAGCAGCGGCAGCCAAATACGCGCATGGCAGAGTAGTCGGGATGTACCCCGTACAACAGGAAGAATGGCGTGTGCTGGTGGCGCGGGCGACACGGTCGGCGGTTGAGCAGGAAGGTGGCGGTTTGGAGTGCTTCGGCCCAGTAGGAGTAGGGCATGGAAGCATGGATGAGAAGGGATCGTGTGATGTCATTAAGGGTGCGGAGAGCACGTTCAGCGCGCCCATTTTGTGGTGATGTGTATGGGCACGACATGCGCAGTACTATACCAAGCGAAGAGAAGAACTGACGGGCGGCGAAGTTTTCAAACTCACGCCCGTTATCGGTTTGAACGGTGAGTACAGGAAGGTTGAAGTGAGTGCAAACCATGTGAACAAACGCACGCAATGTGGGGAACACATCAGATTTCAGTTTAAGGGGAAACGTCCACATGAAATGATTGTAATCATCGACAACGACTAAGTAGTACTGAAAACCGGACAAGCTAAGTACTGGCGAGGTCCATACATCACAATGGATAAGCTGAAATGGAAAGTAAGAGACATGATCTGAAGAACTAAAAGGTAAACGATGGCTTTTTCCTAGTTGGCAAGCGGTGCAGACGTCGCCGGCGGAGCGGGGAGCGGTGATGGAGGCGCGGCGAAGAGTGGAGTCTAGACCATCATCACCAAGATGGCCGAGACGACGATGCCATGTGTCACGGGTGACTGCAGTGAAAGCGTGGGGCGCTTGAGACGGGTGCGATGGGTGGAGTGGGTAGAGCTCGTCCGGCGAGTCAGAGCGGAGGATCATCGCCTTCGTTCTTCGATCCTTGAAAGAAAAACCACAGTCATCAAATTCTACATTAACTGGGTTATCGCGTGCAAGGGCTTTAACAGAAATGAGATTCTTGATTAAGTGAGGAGGGATAAGAATGTTGCGGAGAGAGAGAGAGAGGATAAGATGAAGTGGGAATGGTGTGTTGGCCGATGTGTGTGACTGCTAAGGTTGATCCATCACCAACTACGATATCAGGAGAGAAACTAGGGCGAGATGAGGAGAGCATACTAGAGGAGGAAGCCATGTGTGAGGTCGCGCCAGAGTCCAGCACCCAGTCCCCGCCGGAGTTCGGCGGCGCCTGCCCTTGCTGCATGCTCATGGCGTTGAGCGCCTGAACAAGAGCGGCCTGATCTCAGGCCGACTGTGGGGCAGCGGCAGGCGCACCGTGGTTGATGCCGTAGATAGGATGCGGAGGGACCGCACCCATCTGCCAGTGCGTCGGGGGAGCCGATGCAGGTGGGGGAGCTGCGCCGTACTGTGCGGCGACGCCGGCGAAAGGCGTCGGACCACCGGGGCAGGGCTCGAGGATGCCCGCACCGGGGGCATGGGGGCGCCAGGGCATGGGCCATGCGTGGACCATGCCCGTCCAGGGCGCTGGAGTAGGCGCTGGCGGGCGCGGTGCAGACGTCAAGCCCCCGCCAGAGCCCCTGCCCTTTCCTCTGCCGCGGCCGCCCCCGCCGGAGCGGTTGTTGTGGTCGCTGCCCCCGCCTGGGTTCTGTGCGGCGCGCCCGGCGTGTAGCGCGATGTCGTGGGGGGCCTCGTCAGCTTGGCGGCTCTCCTCCAGAAGGAGGAAGGCGCGGCAGCGCAGGAAGGTGGGAAAGGGTGTCTGCATGGTCAGGATGGGCACATCATAGCGAAAGCGAGGATGGAGACCACGGATCATGTTAAGGACCTGGTCGCGGTCACCGACGTGTTCGCCGAGGTCCGCCAGCCGGTCAGCACAGTCCTTGAGGCGGGCGAAGTAGGAAAGGATGGAGGACGAGCCTTGGTCGATGCGGCGAAACTCGGTGGCGAGCAGGACAAGCTGGTGCTCGCGGTTCTCCAGGAAGATGGAGCAGATGGCGTCCCAGACTTCGGCGGCGGTGGCGCCGCGCCGGTGCACCAGGCCGAAGATCTCCGGGCTCACCCGATTGTAGAGCCAGGAGAGGACGTGAGCGTCGTCCTGGAGCCAAGCGGCGTCAGGGCGGCGCGGGGAGCCGGTGAGGTGGTCGGTGACGCCGGACTTCTGGAACTGAACTTCGAAGAGCGTACGCCAGGTTGAGGCTGAGCACGATGGGGACGGGCTGGTTGATGAAGACACCGGCGAGCGGCGATTGGTTTGGCGGTGCGGCGGAGGAGCTCGCCTCGGTGTCGTGGCGAGTGAGTAGCGCACCCTGGGCAAGTGCATCGGGTGTGAGAAGGGGCATGGTGCGGATCGGGCTCGGAGCACCGCCGCGAGTAGACGGGGGTGGAGGAGGAGGCGGCGGCGGCGGTGGCGGAGGATGCGCCATGGCCGCGGGCAGAGGGCAGCGGAAGTAGGTGTCTAGAGAAGGCTGGTAACTGATACCATGTAGAGTAGTATGCGGAGAGAAAATGCACCTTAGGTGCTCTCATTCCATAGGCAGCAATATATATGGTACAATGTACAGAGGCGCAATGGCGCTCGAGAAGAGAGGAGAGAGTGGGCGACGTGCGCAGTGGGGGGCAGATCCGTGTGCATGTACGTGGGTGAGCACGTACGTGCATGGGATCGCCATGCAACTGTCAACAAAGATAACCTGAGGGTGTACCTCAAATTAGGAAGGGTTACACTCTGAGTTTTTCTGTTCTGGTATCGCATTCCTTGGCAGTACTATAGAAACTTTGCATCTATAATATACATTTCTTTGTCTGTTGTTGAGATTTGAAGCTTGTTCTGTTCTGTAATTTAGCATATAGAGAACATGGTGCTGTTCCAATATCTCGTTCTCACACTTGAGGCTGATTTTGTACCTCGTCATATTGCATATAAAGGTAAAAGTGCCTGTCAACTTAACTGTTTTACATTCCTGTGTATAAGACAATATATTCTTAAACATTCTTGTGATTTTGTTGCAGAGTCATTAGACTGGGTGATTATCAGGGAATCTGTTTTAAGCGTGCTTCTGGTAAGACCTACCTACATCTGTAATTTATAAAAAGTAGCTTAGCTTTCTGGGCTAAAACTTTGTTTGTTGTTTCTTTGCCTCGTCATATTTTGTTGAAGATTTTTTTTTACCACTGACATAGTCACAGTTACGTGAAAGTATTGCAACGTCTGCGTTATTTTATGACATTTTTGGAATCCCTAATATTCATTAACAGGGATCGCGAAAACTGGTATTCAAAATGTTTGTCAAGAACTGCATATCCCTTCTGAACCAACATCAGCGGGAAGTTGAAGATGACATATCTTCTAAATCAGCATCTGATTTAGATTCTTCCTTAACCTTTTCATTGCTTGAGTTTGAAAGAGAAGCGCTTATATCCGTGAAAAAACTTTTCATTATGGTGAGCTATATCATAGTGTTTTTGATCATACACAGATTGTGTGAAGTGCAGATGCTAACTATTTCAGTTTTTTTTGTAGGTTATAAACCTTGACTTGATTAGGAAAGAAGCAGACAAATTGGGCCTGACTTCAAGGGCTGATGGCCTCAGGTTTGGTTCTTAGTTTCATTTTCTTAAGAATGTAACCATTGTGCCTGACATTCCATTTCCTTCTCTGTAGGAATCCTATCCTGGAAGTTATTCTAGAGGAGCTAACTTACAACACAATCTACTTATCCCCATTTCTTTTGGTAACTGCAAACCACTGCATCCTTCTGGCCTCTTACTCATTTTTCATGGATATCTTAATGTTATCATAATGTTGAACTTGCACGAGAAACTGAATGGGTGGTTCATTGTAAACCCACTCAAAGTTCCTAGTAAAGCTTGTCTGAATGCTTACCAATTTTCACTTTGTTATGAGTTCGCTTGATGCCAGCTAAAGATAGGAAATAAAGACCACATACTAAATTAGAATAGCTGACTTTACTTGAAATCTAGTAGTACTCTAATGTTCTGTTAATTCTTCAATCAGTAATCCGCACATGTGCTGGATTTTCCCCAGGAAAGGAAATGTGCACAACCCTTAAGCTTCCGCGTAATAGTTGTTGAGATAGAAGAATAAGATGTCTCCGTAGCTTTATAGTAACCGCACAGTCAAGCATAATGCCAGTTAAATTAGCTTTCGTTGTTACACATCTATAATTAATTTTCCTATTCCCTGTGTGATGTTCCTGTTGTATGGGTGGGGGATTCCTGTTCTTTTTTCCAAGATCATGCAGGAGAGCTGCATGTTCTACAATGTCATTTGAAAGGTATGACCCAAAGAAAAGACACAACCCAGAAAAAGGGAAACACACAGCCACCTAGGCAGCCTGAAACGACCTAAGGATTGCTACCACTAAAATACTTGTGCCGATGGCCATCCATGACCTCAAGCACAATCGTCCTCACCAGGCCACACCCTAGTCAATTACAAGTATAATCTGTAAGGCATGGGAAGCAGTCATCCACCATGGGAGTTTGCAGCAACAGCCAAAACGCCGCACCATCCGGCTATGACCTCGGCAACTCTTGTACAAGCATCACGGAGGCAGCAACAACTTTTTTTTTGGAAAAGGAGGATATACCCCCGGCCTCTGCATCTGGACGATGCATGCAGCCATTTTATTAATTATCCACAAAGACCATACAAAGTAATACATCAGTAAGCCTGAAGCCACCATCTAGGCAACACCTGTTGCTATTCCTATCCCTTAGATGAAGGTGTGCTGAATATCCGGGCCGAGTACCAAACAAACATTGCACCAAACCCTAACATCTAAAGTCGGATGCCCCAGCCCAGCCACACACCGGGACTGGGTCACACACCGGTCCAGTGCACTCTCAAAGATCACCGCAACCGTCTTCCACCGATCCCTCTCCAGAGCAAGCACTGACGCATCACCATTGCCAGGCTGCCGTCGACGCCACCACGGCGCCACACAGCGCCACCACCCTCCACGTATCCATCCACACGCGACCGTCGCCGAAACTCCACGGCGCCATGCCACCAAGATCCGCCGCCAGCCATGCGGTAGATGTAACATCGCTCGTCCTCTTGTCCCCTCTAGCCAGTGGTTGCTCCAAAACGATGCCCCCAGGAGGGCGAACGACACCGCAGGCGTCATCATCGTCCGATCCGGTAGACCTAGATCTAGGGTTTCCCCTGGAACATCCCAATTGGGACTGCCGCTAAACGCCACCCAACCAAGACGAGCCCACCACCTTCCCATGCTCACCGAAGGCGACACCTCCATGAAGATGACGACGCCGCGAGCGTCGCTGCCGCCCAATCCAGAGGGATTTGGGTTTTCACCCCGGTACACGAGCAAAGGAGGGAGGCAGAGGCGGAATGGAGAACCTTGACGGCGCCTATATGTAGGGGACGGCGCCTGCACGCGTCGCCGTCGTCGTGGCCGGAAGATCCGGCCTTGGATTTCTCTGGGCTCCGCACTTCCCCATCCTTTCCTCAGACGCGGCACCGACGACCAAGGGCAGCCGGAGACCAGATCGTGAGGCTTGGATTGGGACGGCGTCAGATCCGGGATGGGTGCCCCCGAGGCCACCACGCCCCGCAGGCACCACCCGCCGCCATCTTGCCGCCTGTGCGGCCAAGGGGGGCGGCCAGCACTTGCAACAACCGCCGGCCAAGGGCCGCCTCGGTTCCAAGTCCCCCGTGCGCGGCAGGGCGGATAGGACCCTCACCGCCATCTTCCCCAACGGCCGCGCGGCGTTCCAGCGACCCCCTCCGATGGCAGTGAGGGAGAGGAGAGAGGGAGGGGCGGCCGGCGGTGGACTAGGTTTAGCGCCGCCCAAGTCGCCCCTGCGGGAGCGACGCGGGGACTGCGAGCTGTGATCACCTTAATTGTCAATTTCAGAGGCAGCAGCAACTAGTCCCTAGCGACGACCGACCTCCAGTTGCATGAGCATCAGGTTGACCAGGGGCAAATGAACCTGGTGTGGAGAATGGCCAATGCAGCCACTCCAACCACGACGCCTTCAAGGACCGTCTCCAGCCTGTCCAGCACCGTCAAGACTACCAATGACTAGCCATGGAACCGAACGGATAGAAGAGAGCCGGCAGTGATGAGGGTTTGGTGAGGTGGGAGAACGGCCAATGGTTTGGGAAGGGGTTGAGGCAGTGAGGGTTTGCTTCATGGGATTACAAGTTACCCTAACATTGGTCGTGTTATTTTTGAGAGCCCCCGTTTTAAATTCCACCGAATCTATACAAATCAGCTAAAGGTGACTGACTAGAGTTAAGGTCTCAGTAGAGATCTGATATGCATATTACTGACTACTTTGATTGCTTTGCTTCATGAGTAGTACTCAAACTTGCACAAGAATGTCTTAGTAATACCCATGATTGTACTTTCCAAATTCCTAACTTTTACGTCTTGTAAAGCAATCAAACCAAGACCTATGATGGTTAAGCAGCTACTATGTTAGTGTTTTGGGTCTTCATGTGGTTTTACAGGTAAAAGGGTGTTCCGGGGCAGCTGTACGGTTGAAACTGAAACTTGTCTCTTTTATTTTGGGTCATTTATATGGAATAGCTGTGCTGTAGCTGGCTATACACTAATAGAAACAGCACCACTATTGGGTGCAATAGCTGCCATAGCTGTATTAGCGGAACTCCATGCGTAGCGGTGATAGATAGCTATTTAGAAAACTACTTGGCAACTAAACTGTTTGCCAATGATTAGGCACATGGCTTAGTTTACCAGCTTCTTTTTTTGGTGAAGTGCGGACTTCGGAGTTTGGTCCATCGCTGATGGGTACCTCAAGTGTTTAATAACTGTTTGGACACAAGTTAGATATCTGGTGCCATTTAGATACGAAAACTTGCACCTTAAACTCTTATCCGATGAATGCTATATGATCTTTTTTGGCAATGAAAACAAAGAGATCAAAGCTATTTAGATACCGGAACCTGTACGCATAATTTTGTTTCTATTTGCTGCTCATTTTCCTGGTACTCCACTTTGATAGTAAATTAATGACTTTGTTTATCAACCGCAACAGGCCTTCACGGAGTGGAAGTGGAAATTGCAGATTATCCTGCTGTACTTCTCAAGATATCAAGTTAAGGTATTCTAAATTTACTTTATAATCACCTGATTCTTAGCATGCAAATGCCTTCTGTGCAACTAAAGAAATGCCCCTTTGGAGACAGTGATTGGTGTTTCAGTATATACAGCAGAAGTGTGACAATTGTTGTATCAAATGTTGGTATCAACTGTTGCTCTCCAGTTGATACAAATTTTCTTGCCTCTTAGATAGGCTCTCCAAATGTTCCACCCCCATCATGTCTTCATTGGCATTATCTGGACTGGTTTGTTTTATTAATTACTCCCTCCGTTCCAAAATAGATGACCCAACTTTGTGCTAAAGTTAGTATAAAGTTGAGTCATCTATTTTGGAACGGAGGGAGTACATAGGACTTGAATATGTACCTATAATTTCAAACTGAGTTCTGAAATAAATGGAACATCATTTAAAAAATTCTACAAGTTTAATCTGACAGACAGAATCACCTTGAATTTGGCCACAACGAAAATGAATTCCAATGCTGAAACAGCAATATTGGTTCTCAAAGCTTAGGCTATCATTTGCAGGCTTATCCACAGCACTTAGATCATCTCAAACACACTTGACTTTAAAATGACACCACAATAGTAAACTTTATGCTAAATAGACATCACAAGAGCAAACTTTGTGGTAAATAACACTCCCGGGGAATATTCCATTGTGAGTTTCATTTAGAATGACACAAAGCGCTTCTCTTCCCTGCCTCCATCTCTTATCAACCAGTGACGTCCATTACCCTGTTTCCTAGGCTGCATGCATGTTTAGCTCCACTCTCAACCATGCATATGGTACCCCCTCCGATCGATTATAAGTGTTGCAGTTTTGAACTAATATTAGTTCAACCTTGGTTCAAAACCGCGATACTTATTATGAATCGGAGGCGTACCATTTTACAGATCTTTTGCTCTTTCCTATGTTATTTGAAAGTCTAGCATGATTGGATTATTTGTCCTCTAAACAAGAATCTTAGGAGTGTTACTGACCTGTACTAACAATTGTTTTTTGGACACGTTGATAGAAGTTACAAGTACTACAGTTTAGATGTCAATTAGAAAAGGATGTCAAGTACTACTGTTTGGTTTTTATAGGCAACTTTTCCCACACACATGGAACTCTTATTTGTAGTAGCATTTTTGAGAGATAGACATCAAAATGCCAACTAACAGGTGCAGATGTATAGCACAAACTAACGTATTATTTATGAACTCAGTTTTCTGTGTGCATGGAGTTAAAATGACTAGAGAGATCATTATTAAATGTTAATATTGACATGCTAATTGGTGTATTGTCCTCGTTGTCTCTTCTACCTGAGAGCTTTCACATAAGTTCATTTTGTGATCAAAGCAAAATCATGGATGCTATTGCCACCTTTTTTGTTGCTCATAGTCTGCAGTCCGTACTCGGAGGTCAGATAATTCTCAACAAGATTTGACAGTGGAAAGCGCTCTGAGTATGTTTTCATCAGAAGCAAGCGCAAAGGCCATGGTTAAGATGATGTGTCCAGAAGTTGCTCAGCTTCTCTTAGCACATGCATACCAGGTTAGGGCATTAAGTGCCTGCTCCTTATTTTCTATGAAAGATTTTTTTGTCTAGATTTTGGACAGAGGCGACTAGATATTTGATTTGACCCCAGAAATGTATGTTTTGACCCTAGAAATAGTGACATGGAATAATATAGACGCATACACGTCTCCAGAATATAGTTTCTAAGGTGATACTCCTTGGTAGATAGGCAGTAAGCGTATGTGTCTTTAACTCTAGCTTTTGTGTGCTAATACTTTCACAAAAATGTATGGCCATCTTTGCATTGTACTGTATATTGCCTGATTATCTGTCATTCAGGTTGAGAGCATAAACGCATCATTCATCCATTATTTGCCGCTAGCTTGATACTGTCTAGAGCATATTCTTTTTCTCTTTGTTTAATTGAAGAGCGTAATACTATTGTTATTAAGAAACTTGAACAGGCGGCATTGTAGATCTCTGTCATCCATGTTCCCACCCTGATGTTCTTCTGCTGTTCTGATATTCTTCCATTTACAGCAATCTACATCTTGGGTTATAATTTTGACAATCATAAAACCTTTCAGGTCTGCCTATCCGTTGATGGTGATTCTAGCGAAGCTAATGATGCAGCAAAAATGATGGGAGCGTCTCTTCTCGAGATATCTTGCAAGTTTGTGTTGGCTTTCCAGAATCTGAGAAAAATCAACACGTGAGTATTTTGTTGTGTTTATTATCGTAGCGGCCACCATGATTCTAAAGCTGTCAGGACTCAGGAGATGAGTGTCAGATGGTACTCTCGCTGCATGTCGGGCAGCCATATCAGACTATCAGTACGGATCTGCCAACAAATTCACTAAGTTCCCTATGCATTTAATTTCTGTATACCGTTTTGCAGGAACATTCAGATTTCACAGTTTGAGAAAGAAGCTTTGTTCACTGCAGCAACGCTGACAAGAAAACTGCAGAACGGGTGAAGATTGGAGACTTGGAAGTATTCATTTTGGATTTTGGAGACTTGGAAGCGATGGGATCAAATGGTTTATCTTAAGAGAACGATGGATCTTTGTCTCGTCTATTGCACGGCAAAGTATGTTACCTGTGTATATATATTTCGGTTATCTATTTCCTCTGTAGTAGAGTATCCGACCCTGACGTAAAGAACTGAAGCATCTGGGTTGCTCATCCCAGGGCAGATATCAAATTCACTTGGTTTTCTGCTCGGCAAATATGTACTAAAGAATGCTGGTTTCGTCTTACTCCCTTTGTTTCAAATTACTTGTCGCAGGTATGGATGTATTTAGATGTATTTTAGTTCTAGATACATCCATTTCTGCGACGAGTAATTTGGAACGGAGGGAGTAGATGGTAACCAAGCAAACCAGCCCGGGTGTACTAGAAGAGGCTGAAATCTAGGGCCTTGTTGTTAGCCCTGAGAGCAATGCTAATCTTGTTGTCCTCCGTACCTAAATACAAGTCTTTTTAGAGATTTCAATGTGAAGTACATACGGAGCAAAATAAGTGAATCTACTTTAAAATATGTCTATGTGTCTGTATGTAATCCCTATTGAAATCTCTGAAAAGATTTATATTTAGAAACGGAAGTAGTAGTACATCTAAATAGCTTATCCACTAACCTATTTTTCTCATACATGCAAGTATAGTATGTCACCTTGGAATACAACATGCATCGAGAAAAGTCCATCGCAATATGTAATCATGCATAGGAAAAAACCCATGTCAACATGCAAAAATGCATGAGGATTTTTTATTCTATTATGCTATTTATTATTAAATAGATATTTTAGAACTATACAATAATAATACGCAATAAATCATATGTATTTTTAATTTTAGTTCTCATAGAACAATGCCCGTGCGTTACGACGGGATATAAATATTCTAGTACGTTTGCTTGTAATTTATCTGTCCATAATATGCGATTGTGTTAATAAATGTTGATCAAATTTTGTTCGTGATTTACCTTATATTTTGATCGAAAGTGATTTACCTGCCCATAGTATACGACTGTGTAAATAAATGTTCATCAAATTCTGCTCCTGATTTACCTTGTATTTTGATTAGAAGTTTGGTAAATAAATTAAAGTGGAATTTGTTTAGAAAGTAAGTAATACATGGGGAAGGTTGGATGAAGGGATGGTGCGAAGACAGGTGAAACGGGAGCCTTATGTTCTTTTTAAGTAGTAGAGATACTATTTGTTGTTCAGCCAACAATTCAGCTCACCTGTGTGCGAAACATGCAAGCACACTGAGTGTGACTGATTGCTGGATGAACTCTCCTCCTAATTTCCTCGTGACAACCTGTTGGCTGATCGCGTTGGAGCTGGAAATGATTGAATAAAGCTCTATGATTCCTGCAAAAGAAAAATACAATCAAATCTCATTGGTATATATTGCAAAACATTCATACAACAAAAGTATGGGGTAACTTCTAGTAAATAATATACCCAACAATTGGCTGTATAAGACCGGCGTGTCATTCATAGCCAACATACTTAGTCACTCATATAATAGAGTTGCTTATAAGGTTGGCTACTAGGTTAGTATTTTTTTTGCACTTTTTGATTTCCATTTTCTCGTATTTACTCTTTTTATCTACTAGCATGACAAATTGACGAAGCTTTGACACCAAGTCGTAGATCTCGGCTTCTTGGTCGGAGTCACACGTAAAGCAAGTAAAGACCCCTAGTGGTTGTTGTTTAGGGTTCTAAAAGAACCCCACGATGGAGTTGTGAGTATGTGTTTTGTGTTGATCTCCTCTCTGCCCATGTTGTGGTTCTCGGATGATTGAGAAAAAGGGGTTTCCCCCGCTTTATATTATAAAGCAAACCTCCGATACATCCAGCACGCTGGGGCCGCAGCACAGATAAGCCCAAAAGAAAACAAAAAAAAATGAAAGAGAAATGAATGCCGACACCGGCAGATCAACGACGAAAGGAAGACCGGCAACCGCTGCACCCTCCGACGAAGTGCCACCGCGCTCCCAGCATCTCGAAGCGCCTCGCACCAAGCAACACCTTCAAGAAGGAATGCGACGACGCCGCCGCTGTTGCCCGATCAAGTTCTAGGGTTTCCCCCGGTACGCGAGGGATGGTGGGGAAGGGATATATCCGACGCCCCTCAGGAAGGTCCAATGGTGCCCGCAAGCGTCACCGCGTTGGTGCCGGACAAGCCGACAAGGATTTCTCCCGATCCAGAACCACCACCATCACCCGAGGCACTTCGAGATGCACCACCACAACAGCCGCCCACCAGCCTGTGCCACCACGGTTACCGGACACCCCCGCCGCCTCACTGGAGTTGCCAACACGAGGCCTAGCTCGGGCAAAGAGACCCGGCCACGGGAGCGAGCACAACTCAGACGGGGGGAGGGGACACTCTCCACCGGCGCAGCGGAGCCGGCCGGACGCGGCAACGAGGACTTGCCGGGCCTCGACGGCCCGGCCGGGTCCACTTGGACCCGGACAATCCTGTCGTGACGCTGCAACTCGTCGACCGACGAAGTCCGCACCACCCAAGCCCGCCGCCACCATGCCATCACCAGGAAATGACGCCGCGGAACACCGAGCCACCGGCCCACCCAAACCCAGATGGGGCCAAATTTGGGCTGGGCGGGCGCCGCCAGCCACCAGCGCCACCGCGTCGTCCCACGGCAAACGGCCGCACCGCCGCGTCGAGCACCACCATGGCACGCGGCATCACCGCCGACGGGCCACACCGACGCCGGCCGAGGAGCACCGCCGCCAGCCCCCACCGGCCGGGCATGGGGGGCTGTGCGCGGGGAAGGGCAGGC
Organism: Triticum dicoccoides; assembly: GCF_002162155.2. Classification (NCBI taxonomy): domain Eukaryota; kingdom Viridiplantae; phylum Streptophyta; class Magnoliopsida; order Poales; family Poaceae; genus Triticum; species Triticum dicoccoides. The sequence continues at coordinate 399,506,464 of NC_041390.1, read as the reverse complement.
CCGTCACCGCCAGCACCACGCGGCCGAGGCCCGGCGGCGCTCGCTGGCGGCGGCGGGAGGAAGGAAATGCGAGG
>NC_041390.1:399503230-399505561 GCF_002162155.2 Triticum dicoccoides | reverse complement strand
AGAAGAATGGAAAGGGGGAAAAGAGGGAGAAAAGCAACCGTGAGTACTCATCCAAAGTACTTGCAAGCAAGGATCTACACTACATATGCATGGGTATCAGTGTAAAGGGGCAATATTGGTGGACTGAACTGCAGAATGCCAGAATAAGAGGGGGATAGCTAGTCCTATCGAAGACTACGCTTCTGGCAGCCTCCATCTTGCAGCATGTAGAAGAGAGTAGATGGTAAGTTCATCAAGTATCATCGCATAGCATAATCCTACCCGGCGACCCTCTCCTCGCCGGCCCTGTGAGAAAGTGATCACCGGGTTGTATCTGGCACTTGAAAGGGTGTGTTTTATTAAGTATCCGGTTCTAGTTGTCATAAGGTCAAGGTACAACTCCGGGTCGTCCTTTTACCGAGGGACACGACTATTCGAATAGATAAACTTCCCTGCATGGGTGCACAAAATTACCCAACACGCTCGATCCCTCTAGCCGGACACACTTTCCTGGGTCATGCCCGACCTCGGAAGATCAACACGTCGCAGCCCCACCTAGGCCTAACAGAGAGGTCAGCACGCCGGTCTAAATCCTATGCGCAAAGGGGTCTGGGCCCATCGCCCGTTGCACACCTGCACGTTGCGTACGCGGTCGGTGAGCAGACCTAGCAACCTCCATTACAAAGGAAGTTGCATTATGCGGTCCAACCCGGCGCGCGCTGCTCAGTCGCTGACGTCAAGAAGGCTTCGACTGATACCACGGCGTCGAGTGCCCATAACTATTCCCGCATAGTTGGTTAGCGCGTATAGGCCAGTGGCCAGACTCAGATCAAATACCAAGATCTCGTTAAGCGTGTTATTTTGAAGTATTCGTGGACGCCGACCAGGGCTAGGCCCACCTCTCACCTAGGTGGTCTCAACCTGCCCTGTCGCTCCGCCATAAAGATCCACCCAGAGGGCCGTCGGGACAAATGTCCTTTCAGCCCCCAATCCATGAATCACTCGCGGGTACTCTACGAGCCGACCCGACTTTAATCACCACATGTATCATATATTATGTATATAAGTATATACACGTGATCACCTCCAGAGTGATCACGACCTGATAGTATAGCATGGCAGACGGACAAGAATGTAGGGCCACTAATGATAAACTAGCATCCTATACTAAGCATTTAGGATTGCAGGTAAAGGTAACAATAGTAGTGGCAAAGACAGGCTATGCAGCAGAATAGGATTAAACGAAAGCAGTAACAAGCTACACTACTCTAATGCAAGCAGTAGAGAGAAGGAATAGGCGATATCGGGTTGATCAAGGGCGGGGGTGGGGGGGGGGCTTGCCTGGTTGCTCTGGCAAAAAGGAGGGGTCGTCAACACCGTAGTCGACCGGAGCAGCAGCGGCGTCGGTCTCGTAGTCTACCGGAGAGAAGAGGGGGAAGAAACAATAAATATAATGTAAACATAAGCATGATGATGCATGACATGATAATGAGCGACGCTAGGTGTGCCCTAACACGGTAGTAGGTGATACCGGCAAAGGGCGAAAACATCCGGGAAAGTATTCCCGGTGTTTCACGTTTTCAGACAGACACAACGAAGGGGGAAAGTTGCATGTTCGCTATGCTAGGGACGTGTGGCTGACAAACGGACTGCATATTCGGATTCGTCTCGTCGTTCTGAGCAACTTTCATGTACAAAGTATTTTCATCCAAGTTACAGATTATTTTATATTAATTTTTAGAGATTTAATTCATTTTTAGAATTAACAAAATTAATTTAATTAGAAAATGCAGTTATGATGTCATCATGACGTCAGCGGTCAACTCTGACCGTTGACTGGTCAGACTGGCACGTGGGTCCCACGATCATTGTCTAAGACTAACTAAACAGGTTTAATTAGTTTAACTAATGGTTAGGTTAAACAAAATAGAATTAATTAAGTTAATTAATCAATTAATTAATATTTTTATTATTTATTATTTTAATATCTTTTTTTAAAACATTCTCGGGGTGGGGGCCCCCTGTCATAGGGCCAGGGGGGCCTTAGCTGGTGAGCGGGCAGACGGTTACGGGTGTGCGGGTGCGCGCCCGAGTCCACCCGGGAAGGGGACTCTGGTAGAGGTGGGCGGGCGGGCGCGGCGGCAGGTGCCGGCTGTGGCGAAACGACGCAGGGCCGACGAGGCGAAGGAGGCGTGCGGCGGCGCGCGCGAGATGCAGCGGTGGAGGTGGTGGCAGGGTCGCGCGGGCGAAGCGGGGCGAAGGCGACGACGGGACGGGCGCTGGCAGCGCGCGGGCTGAGCGACACGGGCAGCGCGCGGCCAGGCCGAGCAGGAGGGGGGCGGCAGAGCTGAG
>NC_041390.1:399487176-399502373 GCF_002162155.2 Triticum dicoccoides | reverse complement strand
GAGGCGGGGAGGTTCGACGGAGGCGGCGGCGCACGGTGACGACGCCAAGCTCGGGACGCGTCGGGGCAGCGCCCGATCCAGATCTAGATCGGTAGAGGGGAAATGGGTGAGAGGGGGTGGGCTAGGGTTTCAGTGTGGACCGGGTGGGGTGTAAGTAGGGCCGGCCTGGTGTCCTGTTGGGCCTAGGCCCAGTTGGGGGGGGGTTCTTTTATCCTTTTGTCAATTTTGTTTTTTTCTTATTCTTTTCTTTTCTGTTTTTATTTTACTTTTAGTTACTTTAGTTTAACATAAATACAAAACAAAATCCTAAATTAACATTATCATTTAACCCACTACCTCAAAAAGTTTTGCTCCAAAATAAAATAGTTTAGTATTTTATAAAATATAAAAGTCATTAATGAATTGTTTTGCTGCTGTTTTAATCATTTTAGTGTAGTTAAATATTTCATAAAAATGTGGTTTCTCCAACAATATTACCCATGATTTATTTGACACATTAAGAACATTTTGGTTTTGACTTTTGAAAACTTTAATTGTTTGACTTGATTTTTAAATTGAATTTGAATTGGTTTCGAATCAACGCGAGTTTATCAACAGTAACCAGGGTGACGTGGCTTCATTAGCAGAGGTTCACTATAGATTAATTATCCAGGCGCCACAATTCTCCTCCACTACAAGAAATCTCGTCCCGAGATTTTAAGAGGTGGAGTAAAGGGGAAGGATCTGGTTACGAAATTCTAACGAATTTCATCGGTCTTGGTTGCTCTTCTCGAAGAGGTCGATCCATTACGTTGATGTCTTCATTTCTCTGTTTTAGGCCATCATGATGAAGTTGTCGTCCTTTCTTCAGGAGTTCCATCGTACTTATGAAAAAGAATAAGGGGTATTTTTGATAGAACTGACCTCTACAAGGTCGCTTACCTGGTAGATAACACTAGGGAAGGTAGCAGAAAGTAACTCTTGAATTGAAACTTAGAAAATTTCGAGAGCAGAGTAAGAAGGTACAATAAGGAGTTTCAAGCGGATAGGCAATTGTTCGATGCATGAAATAGTGTGTAAAAGGGGTTCAACAACAGGGAATAATAATGCATTTGATACTAGAATAGATCTCTAGGTAGGGGGCTCGTGAATTACATACGAGTCCAAGCGCGAGGAATAACTTTGGCAACAGGGTGTACAGGAGAGTCAGGTTTCGATCATGTGGAACTGCGGGTTATGGGCCCACCATGTGGGTTAAAAGTATAAAGGGGGCTGACATCTTGCACGGTCATGTAAGCAAGGCATGTCAGAGGATAGTCTGCTGGTTATGTTGGCAACAACATCGGTACCAAGGGCGAGGGACGAAGAGAACCATTTTCCCGCTTGTTGAACGAGGCGGACCAATAGGCAAAGTTCTCGTCCATCAGCGCTTACCGGAATGTCATCAACAGTAGAAAAAGGGTCTCACTGATAGAGTTGTACAGCCGAGGTGTCTACATAAGCAGCAAATTATTACCGCTTAGATCATATAGATCACAAAAAAGGTTAAACAAACCAATGGGAAGGAAAATATGATCATCCGATTAAACAGAACAATGGAAAGGAAAATATGTTTAATCACATATTTTAGGGGTATATCCTTCCCAAGGACAAGCAGAGCATGATATCCATGACAGGATTGAAAGTAGAAAACCAATTAGGTAATGGGAGAGGAATTTCATGTCATTACCCATACAACGATGTTTGGATAATTGATAAAGAAAATTTAGCATTGCTTCAACTGTTCTTATTAAAGATCGGAGTACCACCAACATGCTTCGAGATAGCATTGACATGGTCTTCAATCAAAGGTCGGACTCTGGATACACAAAGGATTCACCAGGAACAACTTATAGAATAAGTCTTACAATTTCCTCATGGAAGAATGGTTAACCTTGCTACAAAGGAAACCATAACAATAGGTCCTCCAGTCAGGTGTGTTAGGCATGACTTCACCTTACCGGGTCGTATAAAGACCAATGTTAAAACTCTTGGAAAGATGTTCCAACCATCATATCTGACCGAGATTCAGTTCTGGTTGGTGTTAGGATACCTCAGACTCAGGATGCCTGAGAAGAAAAAGGTGCGACACAAATTGATGAGATGACATTGCAAGGTTCTCGGGAAATGAACTATGGAAGCGAGTTCCAAAACAAGAGTCCACCATTAAGCAAAGGAGAGGAGGAGGAGGTGGCTGATGTTGGGTTTCGTAGTAATTCCAAAAAAATTCCTACGCACACGCAAGATCATGGTGATGCATAGCAACGAGAGGGGGAGAGTGTGATCTACGTACCCTTGTAGATCGACAACTGAAGCATTAACTTGGTTGATGTAGTCGTACGTCTCCACGGCTCGACCGATCAAGCACCGAAACTACGGCACCTCCAAGTTCTAGCACACGTTCAACTCGATGACGATCCCCGGACTCCGATCCAACAAAGTGTCGGGGAAGAGTTCCGTCAGCACGACGGCGTGGTGATGATCTTGATGTACTACCGTCGCAGGGCTTCGCCTAAGCACTGCTACAATATTATCGAGGACTATGGTGGAAGGGGGCACCGCACACGGCTAAGAATATGATCACGTGGATCAACTTGTGTGTCTAGGGGTGCCCCTTGCCTCCGTATATAAAGGATCCAAGGGGGGGGGGTGCGGTCGGCCCTAGTAAGAATATGATCACATGGATCAACTTGTGTGTCTAGGGGTGCCCCTTGCCTCCGTATATAAAGGATCCAAGGGGGGGGTGCGGCCGGCCCTAGTAGGAGGCGCGCAGGAGGAGTCCTACTCCTACCGGGAGTAGGACTCCCCTCCCTTTCCTTGTCCAAGTAGGAGAGGGGGAAGGAGAGAAGGAAAAGGGGGGGGGGCGCCGCCCCTCCCTCCTTGTCCAATTCGGACTAGGGGGAGAGGGGGCGCGCGGCCTGCCCTGGCAGCCCCTCCTCTTCTCCACTTTAGGCCCATGAGGCCCATTAACCCCCCGGGGGGTTCCGGTAACCCCCCGGTGCTCCGTTTTTATCCGAAACTTCCCCGGAACACTTCCGGTGTCCGAATATAGCCGTCCAATATATCAATCTTTATGTCTCGACCATTTCGAGACTCCTCGTTATGTCCGTGATCACATCCGGGACTCCGAACTAACTTCGGTACATCAAAACTCATAATATAACTGTCATCGAAACCTTAAGCGTGCGGACCCTACGGGTTCGAGAACAATGTAGACATGACCGAGACACGTCACCGGTCAATAACCAATAGCGGAACCTGGATGCTCATATTGGCTCCTACATATTCTACGAAGATCTTTTATCGGTCAGACCGCATAACAACATACGTTGTTCCCTTTGTCATCGGTATGTTACTTGCCCGAGATTCGATCGTCGGTATCCCATACCTAGTTCAATCTCGTTACCGGCAAGTCTCTTTACTCGTTCCGTAATACATCATCTCACAACTAACTCATTAGTTGCAATGCTTGCAAGGCTTATGTGATGTGTATTACCGAGAGGGCCCAGAGATACCTCTCCGACAATCGGAGTGACAAATCCTAATCTCGAAATACGCCAACCCAACATGTACCTTTGGAGACACCTGTAGAGCACCTTTATAATCACCCATTTACGTTGTGACGTTTGGTAGCACACAAAGTGTTCCTCCGGCAAACGGGAGTTGCATAATCTCATAGTCATAGGAACATGTATAAGTCATGAAGAAAGCAATAGCAACATACTAAACGACCGGGTGCTAAGCTAATGGAATGGGTCATGTCAATCAGATCATTCACCTAATGATGTGATCCCGTTAATCAAATAACAACTCTTTGTTCATGGTTAGGAAACATAACCATCTTTGATTAACGAGCTAGTCAAGTAGAGGCATACTAGTGACACTCTGTTTGTCTATGTATTCACACATGTATTATGTTTCCGCTTAATACAATTCTAGCATGAATAATAAACTTTTATCATGATATAAGGAAAAAAATAATAACTTTATTATTGCCTCTAGGGCATATTTCCTTCAGTCTCCCACTTGCACTAGAGTCAATAATCTAGATCACATCACCATGTGATTAACATCGATAGTTCACATCATCATGTGATTAACACCCATAGTTCACATCGCCATGTGACCAACACCCAAAGGGTTTACTAGATTCAGTAATCTAGTTCACATCGCTATGTGATTAACACCCAAAGAGTTACTAAGGTGTGATCATGTTTTGCTTGTGAGAGAATTTTAGTCAACGGGTCTGCCATATTCAGATCCGTATGTATTTTGCAAATATCTATGTCAACAATGCTCTGCACGGAGCTACTCTAGCTAATTGCTCCCACTTTCAATATGTATCCAGATTGAGACTTAAAGTTATCTAGATCAGTGTCAAAACTTGCATCGATGTAACTCTTTATGACGAACCTTTTGTCACCTCCATAATCGAGAAACATATCCTTATTCCACTAAGGATAATTTTGACCGCTGTCCAGTGATCTACTCCTAGATCACTATTGTACTCCCTTGCCAAAATCAGTGTAGGGTATACAATAGATCTGGTACACAGCATGGCATACTTTATGGAACCTATGGCTCAGGCATAGGGAATGACTTTCATTCTCTTTCTATCTTCTGCCGTGGTCGGGCTTTGAGTCTTACTCAATTTCATACCTTGTAACACAGGTAAGAACCCTTTCTATGACTGTTCCATTTTGAACTACTTCAAAATCTTGTCAAGGTATGTACTCATTGAAAAAAAACTTATCAAGCGTCTTGATCTATCTCTATAGATCTTGATGCTCAATATGTAAGCAGCTTCACTGAGGTCTTTTCTTTGAAAAACTCCTTTCAAACACTCCTTTATGCTTTGCAGAATAATTCTACATTATTTCCGATCAACAATATGTCATTCACATATACTTATCAGAAATGTTGTAGTGCTCCCACTCACTTTCTTGTAAATACAGGCTTCACCGCAAGTCTGTATAAATCTATATGCTTTGATCATACTATCAAAGCGTTTATTCCAACTCCGAGATGCTTGCACCAATCCATAGATGGATCGCCGGAGCTTGCTTATTTTGTTAGCACCTTTAGGATTGACAAAACCTTCTGGTTGCATCATATACAACTCTTTCTTTAATAAATCCATTAAGGATTGCAGTTTTGTTATCCATTTGCCAGATTTCATAAAATGCGGCAATTGCTAACATGATTTGGACAGACTTTTAAGCATCGATACGAGTGAGAAAATCTCATCGTAGTCAACACCTTGAACTTTGTCAAAAACCTTTTGCGACAATTCTAGCTTTGTAGATAGTAACACTACTATCAGCGTCCGTCTTCCTCTTGAAGATCCATTTATTTTCCATGGCTTGCCGATCATCGGGCAAGTCAACCAAAGTCCATACTTTGTGCTCATACATGGATCCCATCTCAGATTTCATGGCCTCAAGCCATTTTGCGGAATCTGGGCTCACCATCGCTTCTTCATAGTTCGCAAGTTCGTCATGGTCTAGTAACATGACTTCCAGAACAGGATTACCGTACCACTCTGGTGCGGATCTCACTCTGGTTTACCTACGAGATTCGGTAGTAACTTGATCTAAAGTTACATGATCATCATCATTAGCTTCCTCACTAATTGGTGTAGTAGTCACAAGAACAGATTTCTGTGATGAACTACTTTCCAATAAGGGAGATGGTACTATTACCTTATCAAGTTTTCTACTTTCCTCCCACTCACTTCTTTTGAGAGAAACTCCTTCTCTGGAAAGGATCCATTCTTAGCAACGAATGTCTTGCCTTCGGATCTGTGATAGAAGGTGTACCCAATAGTCTCCTTTGGGTATCCTATGAAGACATATTTCTCCGATTTGGGTTTGAGCTTATCAGGATGAAACTTTTTCATATAAGCATCACAATCCCAAACTTTAAGAAATGACAACTTTGGTTTCTTGCCAAACCACAGTTCAGATTGTGTCGTCTCAACGGACTTAGATGGTGCCCTTTTAAATGTGAATGCAGTTGTCTTTAATGCATAACCCCAAAACGGTAGTGGTAGATCGGTAAGAGACATCATAGGTCGCACCATATCTGATAAAGTACGGTTATGACGTTTCGAACACACCATTATGCTGTGGTGTTCCAGGTGGCGTGAGTAGTGAAACTATTTCACATTGTTTTAACTGAAGACCAAACTCATAACTCAAATACCCTTCTCCACGATCAGATCGTAGAAACTTTATTTTCTTGTTACGATGATTTTCCACTTCACTCTGAAATTCTTTGAACTTTTCAAATGTTTCAGACTTATGTTTCATCAAGTAGATATACTCATATCTGCTCAAATCATCTATGAAGATCAGAAAATAATTATACCTGTCGCGAGTCTCAATATTCATCGGACCACATACATCAGTATGTATGATTTCCAACAAATTTGTTGCTCGCTCCATTGTTCCGAAGAACGGAGTCTTAGTCATCTTGCCCATGAGGCATGGTTCGCAAGCATCAACTGATTCATAATCAAGTGATTCCAAAAGCCCATCAGCATGGAGTTTCTTCATGCGCTTTACACCAATATGACCTAAACAGCAGTGCCACAAATAAGTTGCACTATCATTATTAACTTTGCATCTTTTTGATTTCAATATTATGATTATGTGTATTACTATCATCGAGATCCAACGAACTATTTTCATTGGGTGTGTAACCATATAAGGTTTTATTCATGTAAACAGAACAACAATTTATTCTCTTACTTAAATGAATAACCGTATTACAATAAACATGATCAAATCATATTCATGCTCAACGCAAACACCAAATAACACTTATTTAGGTTCAACACTAATCCCAAAAGTATAGGGAGTGTGCGATGATGATCATATCAATCTTGGAACCACTTCCAACACACATCGTCACCTCACCCTTAACTAGTCTCTGTTTATTCTGCAACTCCCGTTTCGAGTTACTAATCTTAGCAACTGAACTAGTATCTATTACTGAGGGGTTGCTATAAACACTAGTAAAGTACACATCAATAACATGTATATCAAATATACTTATGTTCACTTTGCCATCCTTCTTATCCGCCAATCACTTGGGGTAGTTCTGCTTCCAGTGACCAGTCCCTTTGCAGTAGAAGCACTTAGTCTTAGGCTTAGGATCAGACTTGGGCTTCTTCACTTGAGCAGCAACTTGCTTGCCGTTCTTCTTGAAGTTCCCCTTCTTCCCTTTGCCCTTTTCTTGAAACTAGTGGTCTTGTCAACCATCAACACTTGATGTTTTTCTTGATTTCTACCTTCGTTGATTTCAGCATCACGAAGAGCTTGGGAGTTGTTTCCGTTATCCCTTGCATATTATAGTTCATCACGAAGTTCTACTAACTTGGTGATGGTGACTAGAGAATTCTGTCAATCACTATCTTATCTAGAAGATTAACTCCCACTTGATTCAAGCGATTGTAGTACCCAGACAATCTGAGCACATGCTCACTAGTTGAGCGATTCTCCTCCATCTTTTAGCTATAGAACTTGTTGGAGACTTCATATCTCTCAACTCGGGTATTTGCTTGAAATATTAACTTCAACTCCTGGAACATCTCATATGGTCCATGACGTCTTTGAAGTCCCGATTCTAAGCCATTTAAGTATGGTGCACTAAACTATCAAGTAGTCATCATATTGAGCTAGCCAAACGTTCATAATTTCTGCATCTGCTCCTGCAATAGGTCTGTCACCTAGCGGTCCATCAAGGACATAATTCTTCTGTGCAGCAATGAGGATAAACCTCAGATCACGGATCCAATCCGCATCATTGCTACTAACATCTTTCAACACAATTTTCTCTAGGAACATATCAAAATAAACACAGGGAAGCAACAACGCGAGCTATTGATCTATAACATAATTTGCAAAATACTACCAGGACTAAGTTCATGATAAATTTAAGTTCAATTTAATCATATTACTTAAGAACTCCCACTTAGATAGACATCCCTCTAATCCTCTAAGTGATTACGTGATCCAAATCAACTAGACCATGTCCGATCATCACATGAGATGGAGTAGTTTCATTGGTGAACATCGCTATGTTGATCATATCTACTATATGATTCACGCTCGACCTTTCGGTCTCCGTGTTCCGAGGCCATATCTGTATATGCTTGGCTCGCCAAGTATAACCTGAGTATTCCGCGTGTGCAACTGTTTTGCACCCGTTGTATTTGAACGTAGAGCCTATCACACCCGATCATCACGTGGTGTCTCAGCACGAAGAACTTTCGCAACGGTGCATACTCAGGGAGAACACTTCTTGATAATTAGTGAGAGATCATCTTATAATGCTACCGTCAATCAAAGCAAGATAAGATGCATAAAAGATAAAGATCACATGCAATCAATATAAGTTATATGATATGGCCATCACCATCTTGTGCTTGTGATCTCCATCCTCGAAGCACCGTCGTGATCACCATCGTCACCGGCACGACACCTTGATCTCCATCGTAGCATCGTTGTCGTCTCGCCAATCTCATGCTTCCACGACTATCGCTACCGCTTAGTGATAAAGTAAAGCATTACAGCGCGATTGCATTGCATACAATAAAGCGACAACCATATGGCTCCTGCCAGTTGTCGATAACTCGGTTACAAAACATGATCATCTCATACAATAAAATTTAGCATCATGTCTTGACCATATCACATCACAACATGCCCTGCAAAAACAAGTTAGACGTCCTCTACTTTGTTGTTGCAAGTTTTACGTGGCTGCTACGGGCTTAAGCAAGAACCAATCTTACCTACGCATCAAAACCACAATGATAGTTTGTCAAGTTGGTGCTGTTTTAACCTTCGCAAGGACCGGGCGTAGCCACACTCGGTTCAACTAAAGTCGGAGAAACTGTCACCCGCTAGCCACCTTTGTGCAAAGCACGTCGGGAGAACCGGTCTCGCATAAGCGTACGCGTAATGTCGGTCCGGGCCGCTTCGTCCAACAATACCGCCGAACCAAAGTATGACATGCTGGTAAGCAGTATGACTTATATCGCCCACAACTCACTTGTGTTCTACTCGTGCATATAACATCAACACATAAAACCTAGGCTCGGATGCCAATGTTGGGTTTCGTAGTAATTTCAAAAAAATTCCTACGCACACGCAAGATCATGGTGATGCATAGCAACGAGAGGGGAAGAGTGTGATCTACGTACCCTTGTAGATCGACAACGGAAGTGTTAACTTGGTTGATGTAGTCGTACGTCTCCACGACTCGACCGATCAAGCACCGAAACTACGGCACCTCCGAGTTCTAGCACACGTTCAGCTCGATGACGATCCCCGGACTCCGATCCAGCAAAGTGTCGGGGAAGAGTTCCGTTAGCACGACGGCGTAGTGACGATCTTGATGTACTACCGTCGCAGGGCTTCGCCTAAGCACTGCTACAATATTATCGAGGACTATGGTGGAAGGGGGCACCGCACACGGCTAAGAATATGATCACGTGGATCAACTTGTGTGTCTAGGGGTGCCCCTTGCCTCTGTATATAAAGGATCCAAGGGGGGGGGGTGCGGCTGGCCCTAGTAGGAGGCGCGCAGGAGGAGTCCTACTCCTACCGGGAGTAGGACTCCCCTCCCTTTCCTTGTCCAAGTAGGAGAGGGGGAAGGAGAGAAGGAAAAGGGGGGGCGCCGCCCCTCCCTCCTTGTCCAATTCGTACTAGGGGGAGAGGGGGCGCGCGGCCTGCCCTGGCAGCCCCTCCTCTTCTCCACTTTAGGCCCATGAGGCCCATTAACCCCCGGGGGGTTCTGGTAACCCCCAGGTGCTCCGGTTTTATCCGAAACTTCCCTGGAACACTTCCGGTGTCCGAATATAGCCGTCCAATATATCAATCTTTATGTCTCGACCATTTCGAGACACCTCGTTATGTCCGTGATCACATCCGGGACTCCTAACTAACTTCGGTACATCAAAACTCATAAACTCATAATATAACTGTCATCGAAACCTTAAGCGTGCGGACCCTACGGGTTCGAGAACAATGTAGACATGACCGAGACACGTCTTCGGTCAATAACCAATAGCGGAACCTGGATGCTCATATTGGCTCCTACATATTCTACGAAGATCTTTTATCGGTCAGACCGCATAACAACATACGTTGTTCCCTTTGTCATCGGTATGTTACTTGCCCGAGATTCGATCGTCGGTATCCCATACCTAGTTCAATCTCGTTACCGGCAAGTCTCTTTACTCGTTCCGTAATACATCATCTCACAACTAACTCATTATTTGCAATGCTTGCAAGGCTTATGTGATGTGTATTACCGAGAGTGCCCAGAGATACCTCTCCGACAATCGGAGTGACAAATCCTAATCTCGAAATACGCCAACCCAACATGTACCTTTGGAGACACCTGTAGAGCACCTTTATAATCACCCATTTACGTTGTGACGTTTGGTAGCACACAAAGTGTTCCTCCGGCGAACGGGAGTTGCATAATCTCATAGTCATAGGAACATGTATAAGTCATGAAGAAAGCAATAGCAACATACTAAACGATCGGGTGCTAAGCTAATGGAATGGGTCATGTCAATCAGATCATTCACCTAATGATGTGATCCGTTAATCAAATAACAACTCTTTGTTCATGGTTAGGAAACTTAACCATCTTTGATTAACGAGCTAGTCAAGTAGAGGCATACTAGTGACACTTTGTTTGTCTATGTATTCACACATGTATTATGTTTCCGGTTAATACAATTCTAGCATGAATAATAAACTTTTATCATGATAGAAGGAAATAAATAATAACTTTACTCTTGCCTCTAGGGCATATTCCCTTCAGCTGATGGGCTCAGCGACAATTCATTGAGATTTCCAAAAAGATGAATTTCCACAATTATGTGAACAAGAGGATAACATTTGTCAGTTCAAATGGTATAATGATGTATGCTGGAGGAAAACACACACAATTAAACATTGGTTGAAAGGTGCACCCAAAATATGAGCTTAAGTAGCATGATCAAGGTTAGAATGGTGATTCAATAACCAATAGTCTAAGAATGAACTATCGACCATTAACTCCAAAGCAATAGGGTTGCTCGAAGTACAGAATCCAAGCAACACCGTTCACTTATTGGTATCCCGGTTAGAATCAACACGAGAACCAAGAAAGAATGGCGATGGTGAGAAGTATCACTATTCCAAGAATTCTTAAAAGGTGGAGCAATCCTCCAACATCCTTACATATGAGACGGTAACACTTCCAGGTAGAACATAATACAAGCTAGATAGCAAGTTGCATCCATAACATGAACAAGTTTGTGATGAAAGGAAGGTAAGGATGTTGTCTATGATAACACAATTCGTCAAGGGGCAAGGATAGTATTTCTCATCATGAATACGATTGATATCCAGGAAGGAGTCAAAATTTTGATGATGATCATGACTCATTTCTCAAGAGGTTTCATGAAGATGCAATCGATCGAAGATGACACATAGTCAAAGGAATGATGAAGCGAAAGGTTATTGGAACCAAGGATAGGTCGCATACTCAAAATCAAGCTTGTTGTTCAAGTCGAAATGATATGACGAGGAAGATCGACGTAAGGTTAGCTCATCATCGAAAATTGTGCTCCGTGAAGAAGGACCAGGTAGCACAGTTAAAAATTAGCACAATAATGATATAGTCAATCAAGCTAGGAATGAAGTGATCGGGTACAAACTCATAAGCAAAGAAGATTGCTAAGAATTGTTGAATCACAGAACAGACGTGATTTAGTTATCGGTGTACTTGAGTGACTAACTACTCAGAATCCAGGAAAAATTGGAATCAGTGAGAAGGTAGTACTTGATGAAGAACTCATAAGAAGTTAAGCGGTTCCATGATAATCTCGAGATGCCAGGGGGGTAATACTCGACGATAGATCAAAGTAGAGGTTGGACAGGTGAAATGATCCGCAGAAGACAAGTACTTTAACTTGTTCGAGGAATGGAATCAAAGGAGAACAATCATGGTCAGAACCACGATTGCAAAAGACCAGATCCCACATATAAGATGAACTTATACCAAGGTAATAATTAATATAAGAGAAGCTTCCATGATATGATCTACATCGTGCCCATGGGCATGAACACAAAGTTCAAGGTCGACTCCCACTTCTCCAATGCATAACCTTTCATTCACTTCTCGCGTTTGATGAAGTTGTAGTGTTGAAATTTTATCTGGCAAAATACCATAAGAGTACGACTCGTGAAAACTAGGTTCAACCCATCGGGGCATCATGGAAACATATACCACAAGCTTCAATAGTAAATATCACCAGCTCGAAAACAGAGCATGGTTGGCCAAATCAGAGAATAGGATTTATCAATGGTATTATGTATCAGAGAAGAGAACTTCTTGAGGTGTTGTATACGAAGGACACTGTCGGATGATAATTCAACAAAGGATCCGGTGGTCCACAAGGGATTTGATGTGAGCATCGGTACTCAACCAGAGCAAGAAAGAATGCAAGGAGATCTGATTATGGAAACAGCCGACTAATTCAAAGCTCAAATGCAAAATAATTATGATTTCCATATCAAGGGATTAGAAGCAACGCTCTGATCAAGGATGGATAAGTTGAGTAGGCTTAGGGGTACAATCGATGGCAATTTGATTGGTCGAGATCCAGCTCATGTTTAAAATGACGTCTGAGCCGAAAGGATGAATTCTAGGATCTGATTAAGGATTGCAACATTCGCAACATATTGAATCAAGGGACCCAAGATGATAAAGGCAAAGGACATCCATGAATATTGCTAGTCATTTGGAATTAACCATAATGCAGACAGGCAAGCATTTCAAGAGCCATAGGCTGCAGAGGATTCTCGAAAGATTGGATAGTATTTCAAAGAATTTTGTGAAACACATGAACAACTGGGGATGAGCGGATACTCGGTAAGAGCGAGGAATTATCCGCAGGGGTAATTATGTGGCAAAGAACTGCAAGGCAGTATCTCAAAGGATTCTCATAACAATAGAGAGAATTTCGGGGTATCTTGTAATAACAAGATCAACAGGAAATGATTGTATGAAGGACAAGTGTACGTGGTTATCCATAGGGGGTTTATCGATGGAAGGGAATTGCAAAAGCGATGGCGCAAAGTCTCGAGAGAACATCTTAGAGTATCTATGGGATCCTTCGGTGCACCAAGCAATCATCTGGAGTGAGGGCTCTCCGGGAGGAAGTAGTTACGAGAACCTAGTGTTTGAGTTAGCAAAATCATTTAACCCGAGTAGAGGAGAGATCAGAGTCCCAGAGTATAGACGAGGAATAAAAGATCCTAATACCACCCAATGGTGACGTGGGCTCGTAAGACATACATCCATGTTAGTAAAAGTTTTGCAATGTCTAGACTCGACTTCGACCAAGGAGTGGAAGGGCGATTCCTACAGGTAGTCGGCTCTGACACCAACTTGTGACGCCCCCAATTCAATCGTACACTAATCATACATGCAAACGTGTACGATCAAGATCAGGGACTCACGGGAAGATATCACAACACAACTCTAAAATAAAATAAGTCATACAAGCATCATAATACAAGTCAGGGGCCTCGAGGGATCGAATACAAGTGCTCGATCATAGACGAGTCAACGGAAGCAACAATACCTGAGTACAGACATAAAGTTAAACAAGGTGCCATAAGATGGCTAGCACAAAGTAGGATACAGATCGAAAGAGGTGCCGGCCTCCTGACTGGGATCCTTCTAAACTACTCCTGGTCGTCGGTGGCCTGAACGTAGCAGTAGGCACCCTCAGTGTAGTAGGGGCAGTAGGCACCCTTAGTGTAGTAGGGGTCATCGAAGGTGGCGTCTGACTCACGGGCTCTAGCATCTGGTTGCGACAACCGAGAAGAATGGAAAGAGGGAAAAGAGGGATAAAAGCAACCGTGAGTACTCATCCAAAGTACTCGCAAGCAAGGATCTACACTACATATGCATGGGTATCAGTGTAAAGGGGCAATATCGGTGGACTGAACTGCAGAATGCCAGAATAAGAGGGGGATAGCTAGTCCTGTCGAAGACTACACTTCTGGCAGCTTCCATCTTGCAGCATGTAGAAGAGAGTAGATGGTAAGTTCACCAAGTATCATCGCATAGCATAATCCTTCCCGGCAATCCTCTCCTCATCGCCCCTATGAGAGAGTGATCACCGGGTAATATCTAGCACTTGAAAGCGTGTGTTTTATTAAGTATCCGGTTCTAGTTGTCATAAGGTCAAGGTACAACTCCGGGTCGTCCTTTTACCGAGGGACACGGCTATTCAAATAGATAAACATCCCTACAGGGGTGCACGACATTACCCAACACGCTCGATCCCTCTGGCAAGACACACTTTCCTGGGTCATGCCCAGCCTCGGAAGATCAACACGTCGCAGCCCCACCTAGGCCCAACAGAGAGGTCAGCATGCTGGTCTAAATCCTATGCGCGTAGGGGTCTGGGCCCATCGCCTGTTGCACACCTGCATGTTGCATACGCGGTCGGTGAGCAGACCTAGCAACCTCCATTACAAAGGAAGTTGCATTACATGGTCCACCCCGGCGCGCGCCGCTCAGTCGCTGACGTCAAGAAGGCTTCGGCTGATACCACGTCGTCGAGTGCCCATAACTGTTCCCGCATAGTTGGTTAGTGCGTATAGGCTAGTGGCCAGACTCAGATCAAATACCAAGATCTCGTTAAGCATGTTATTTTGAAGTATCCATGGATGCCGACCAGGGCCAGGCCCACCTCTCACCTAGGTGGTCTCAACCTGCCCTATCGCTCCGCCACAAAGATCCACCCAGAGGGCCGTCGGGACAAATGTCCTTTCAACCCCCAATGCGTGAATCACTCACGGGTACTCTACGAGCCGACCCGACTTTAGTCACCACATGTATCATATATTATGTATATAAGTATATACACGTGATCACCTCCGAGTGATCACGGCATGATAGTATAGCATGGCAGATGGACAAGAATGTAGGGCCACTAATGATAAACTAGCATCCTATACTAAGCATTTAGGATTGCAGGTAAAGGTAACAACAGTAGTGGCAAAGACAGGCTATGCAGCAGAATAGGATTAACCAAAAGCAGCAGCAAGCTACACTACTCTAATGCAAGCAGTAGAGAGAAGGAATAGGCGATATCA
>NC_041390.1:399485850-399486829 GCF_002162155.2 Triticum dicoccoides | reverse complement strand
GGGCTTGCCTGGTTGCTCTGGCAAAAAGGAGGGGTCGTCAACACTGTAGTCGACCGGGGCAGCAACAACGTCGGTCTCGTAGTCTACCGGAGAGAAGAGGGGGAAGAAACAATAAATATAATGCAAACATAAGCATGATGATCCATGACATGACAATGAGCGGTGCTAGGTGTGCCCTAACGCGGTAGTAGGTGATACCGGTGAAGGGCGAAAACATCCGGGAAAGTATTCCCGGTGTTTCGCGTTTTCAGACAGATGAAACAAATGGGGAAAGTTGCATGTTAGCTATGCTAGGGACGTGTGGCTAACAAACGGACTGCGTATTCGGATTTGTCTCGTCGTTCTAAGCAACTTTCATGTACAAAGTATTTTCATCCAAGTTACAGATTATTTTATATTAATTTTTAGAGATTTAATTCATTTTTAGAATTAACAAAATTAATTTAATTAGAAAATGCAATTATGTTGTCATCATGACGTCAGCGGTCAACTCTCACCGTTGACTGGTCAGACTGGCACGTGGGTCCCACTATCATTGTCTAAGACTAACTAAACATGTTTAATTAGTTTAACTAGTGATTAGGTTAAACAAAACATAATTAATTAATATTTTTATTATTTATTATTTTAATATCTTTTTTAAAAACTTTCTGGGGGTAGGCCCCCTTGTCATAGGGCCACGGGGGCCTTAGCAGGTGAGCGAATAGGCGGTTACGGGCGTGCGGGTGCGCGCCCGAGTCCACCTGGGAAGGGGAATCCGGCCAGGGAGGGGGCGCGGCCGCAGCGGCGGGCGCCGGCTGTGGCAAAACGGTGCAGGGCCAGCGAGGCGAAGGAGGCGCGCAACGGCGTGCGCGAGCTACAACGGTGGAGGTGGTGGCGGGGTCACTCAGGCGAACCGGGGCGAAGGCGACGGCGGGACGAGCGCTGGCAGTGCGCGGACAGGCTGAGTAGGAGGGGGACGGGGCAGCGAGAAAACAAC
>NC_041390.1:399442402-399485448 GCF_002162155.2 Triticum dicoccoides | reverse complement strand
GGGCCAACGAGGCGACAATAGCGTCGGCGAGTCGGGACAGCGTGCGCGGGCGAGCAGCGGGGCAACGAGCGGGGCGGTGGCCCGTGCTACGGCGCGGTCGTGCGCGGCGGACGGCGTCCGACTGGGGGAGAGGGGAGAGGCCGGGGCCTCACCGCGGGAGCGTAGGGTTATGGGCAACGGGGGTCAAGGAGGAGGACAATGAAGGAAATATGCCCTAGAGGCAATAATAAAGTTATTATTTATTTCCTTATATCATGATAAATGTTTATTATTCATGCTATAATTGTATTAACCGGAAACATGATACATGTGTGAATACATAGACAAACAGAGTGTCACTAGTATGCCTCTACTTGACTAGCTCGTTGATCAAAGATGATTATGTTTCCTAACCATAGACATGAGTTGTCATTTGATAAACGGGATCACATCATTAGGAGAATGATGTGATTGACTTGACCCAGTTCATCAACTTAGCACTTGATCGTTTTAGTTTACTGCTATTGCATTCTTCATGACTTATACATGTTTATGACTATGAGATTATGTAACTCCCGATTACTGGAGGAACACTTTGTGTGCTACCAAACGTCACAATGTAACTGGGTGATTATAAAGGTGCTCTACAAGTGTCTCCGATGGTACTTGTTGAGTTGACATAGATCAAGATTAGGATTTGTCACTCCAATTTTCGGAGAGGTATCTCTGGGCCAACTCGGTAATGCACATCACTATAAGCCTTGCAAGCATTGTAACTAATGAGTTAGTTGCAGGATGATGCATTACAGAACAAGTAAAGAGACTTGCCGGTAACGAGATTGAACTAGGTATTGAGATACCGATGATTGAATCTCGGGCAAGTAACATACCGATGACAAAGGGAACAACGTATGCTGTTATGCGGTTTGACCGATAAAGATCTTCGTAGAATATGTGGGATCCAACATGAACATCCATGTTCCGCTATTGGTTATTGACCGGAGACGTGTCTCAGTCATGTCTACATAGTTCTCGAACCCGTAGGGTCCGCACGCTTAAAGTTTGGTGACGATCGGTATTATGATTTTTGTGTTTTAATGTACCGAAGGTAGTTCGGAGTCCCGGATATGATCACGAACATGACGACGAGTCTCGAAATGGTCGAGACGTAAAGATCGATATATTGGACGACTATATTCGGACACCAGAAGTGTTCCGGGTGATTTCGGAGAAACCAGAGTGCCGGAGGGTTACCGGAACCCCCTCGGGAGAAATAATGGGCCTTAGTGGAGAGAGAGAGAGGGCTGACCTAGGGTAGGCCGCACGGCCCTCCCCCTCTGGTCCGAATTGGACTAGGAGAGGGGGTGGGCGCCCCCCTTTCCTTCTCCCTCTCCCCTTCCTTTCCCCCTCCTAGTAGGAGTAGGAAAGAGGGGACTCCTACTCCTACTAGGAGGAGGACTCCTCCTCCTGGCGCGCCATAGAGGGCCGGCCGGCTTCCCCTCTTGCTCCTTTATTTACGAGGGCAGGGGGGCACCTCTAGACACACAAGTTGATCATTGATCCCTTAGCCGTGTGCGGTGGCCCCCTCCTCCATAATCCACCTCAATCATATCGTAGTGGTGCTTAGGCGAAGCCCTGCATCGGTAGCAACATCATCACCGTCAACACGCCGTCGTGCTGACGAAACTCTCCTGTGAAGCTCTGCTGGATCAGAGTTCGTGGGACGTCATCGAGCTGAACGTGTGGTGAACTCGGAGGTGCTGTACGTTCGGTACTTGGATCGGTCGGATCGTGAAGACGTTCGACTACATCAACCGCATTCTCATAACACTTCCGCTTATGGTCTACGAGGGTACGTGGATGATACTCTTCCCTCTCGTTGCTATGCATCTCCATGATCTTGCGTGTGCGTTGGAATTTTTTTGAAATTACTACGTTCCCCAAGAGTGGCATCCGAGCCTGGTTTATGCATAGATGTTATATCCATGAGTAGAACACAAGTGAGTTGTGGGCGATACAAGTCATACTGCTTACCAGCATGTCATACTTTGGTTCGGCGGTATTGTTGGATGAAGCGGCCCTGACCGACATTACGCGTATGCTTACGCGAGACTGGTCCTACCGACATGCTTTGCACACAGGTGGCTGGCGGGTGTCAGTTTCTCCAACTTTAGTTGAACCGAGTGTGGCTACGCCCGGTCCTTGAGAAGGTTAAAACATCACTAACTTGACAAACTATCGTTGTGGTTTTGATGCGTAGGTAAGAAGGGTTCTTGCTCAGCCCATAGCAGCCACGTAAAACTTGCAACAACAAAGTAGAGGACGTCTAACTTATTTTTGCAGGGCATGTTGTGATGTGATATGGTCAAGACATGATGCTATATTTTTGTTGTATGAGATGATCATGTTTTGTAACCGAGTTATCGGCAACTGGCAGGAGCCATATGGTTGTCGCTTTATTGTATGCAATGCAATCGCCCTGTAATTGCTTTACTTTATCACTAAGCGGTAGCGATAGTCGTAGAATCAATAGTTGGCGAGACGACAACGATGCTACGATGGAGATCAAGGTGTCGCGCCGGTGATGATGGTGATCATGATGGTGCTTCGGAGATGGAGATCACAAGCACAAGATGATGATGGCCATATCATATCACTTATCTTGATTGCATGTGATGTTTATCTTTTATGCATCTTATTTTGCTTAGATCGACGGTAGCATTATAAGATGATCTCTCACTAAATTTCAAGGTACAAGTGTTCTCCCTGAGTATGCACCGTTGCGAAAGTTCATCGTGCCGAGACACCATGTGATGATCGGGTGTGATAAGCTCTACGTTCACATACAACGGGTGCAAGCCAGTTTTGCACATGCAGAATACTCGGGTTAAACTTGACGAGCCTAGCATATGCATATATGGCCTCGGAACACTGGAGACCGAAAGGTCGAGCGTGAATCATATAGAAGATATGATCAACATATTGATGTTCACCATTGAAAACTACTCCATCTCACGTGCTGATCGGACATGGTTTAGTTGATATGGATTACGTGATCACTTAGATGATTAGAGGGATGTCTATCTAAGTGGGAGTTCTTTAATAATTTGATTAACTGAACCTTAATTTATCATGAACTTAGTACCTGATAGTATTTTGCATGTCTATGTTGTTGTAGATAGATGGCCCGTGCTGTCGTTTCATTGAATTTTAATGCGTTCCTTGAGAAAGCAAAGTTGAAAGATGATGGTAGCAATTACACGGACTGGGTCCGTAACTTGAGGATTATCCTTATTGCTGCACAGAAGAATTACGTCCTGGAAGCACTGCTAAGTGCCAAACCTGCTGCAGGAGCGACACCAGATGTTATGAATGTCTGGCAGAGCAAAGCTGATGACTACTCGATAGTTCAGTGTGCCATGCTTTACGACTTAGAACCGGGACTTCAACGACGTTTTGAACGTCATGGAGCATATGAGATGTTCCAGGAGTTGAAGTTAATATTTCAAGCAATTGCCTGGATTGAGAGATATGAAGTCTCCAATAAGTTCTACAGCTGCAAGATGGAGGGGAATAGTTCTGTCAGTGAACATATACTCAGAATGTCTGGGTACCATAACCACTTGACTCAACTGGGAGTTAATCTTCCTGTTGATAGTGTCATTGACAAAGTTCTTCAATCGCTGCCACCAAGCTACAAGAGCTTCGTCATGAACTATAACATGTAAGGGATGAATAAAATAATTCCCGAGCTCTTCGCAATGCTAAAGGCTGCGGAGGTAGAAATTAAGAAGGAGCATCAAGTGTTGATGGTTAACAAGACCATTCGTTTCAAGAAAAAGGGTAAAGGGAAGAAGAAATGGAACTTCAAGAAGAACGACAAACAAGCTGCTGCTCAAGAGAAGAAACCCAAGTCTGGACCTAAGCCTGAGACTGAGTGCTTCTACTGCAAACAGACTGGTCACTGGAAGCGGAACTGCCCCAAGTATTTGGCGGATAAGAAGGATGGCAAGGTGAAAAAAGGTATATGTGATATACATGTTATTTATGTGTACCTTACTAATTTTCGCAGTAGTGCCTGGGTATTTGATACTGGTTCTGTTGCTAATGTTTGCAACTCGAAATAGGGACTACGGATTAAGCGAAGATTGGCAAAGGACGAGGTGACGATGCGCGTGGGAAATGGTTCCAAAGTCGATGTGATCGCAGTCGGCGCGCTACCTCTACATCTACCTTCGAGATTAGTATTAGACCTGAATAATTGTTATTTGGTGCCAGCGTTAAGCATGAACATTATATCCGGATCTTGTTTGGTGCAAGACGGTTATTCATTTAAATAAGAGAATAATGGTTGTTCTATTTATATGAGTAATATCTTTTATGGTCATGCACCCTTAAAGAGTGGTCTATTCTTTTTGAATCTCGATAGTGGAGATACACATATTCATAGTATTGAAGCTAAAAGATGCAGAGTTGATAATGATAGTGCAACTTATTTGTGGCACTGCCGCTTAGGTCATATTGGTATAAAACTCATGAAGAAACTCCATTCTGATGGACTTTTGGAATCACTTGATTATGAAGCACTTGGTACTTGCGAACCATGCCTCATGGGCAAGATGACTAAAACGCCGTTCTCCGGAACTATGGAGCGTGTTGGGGAACATAGTAATTTCAAAAATTTCCTACGCACACGCAAGATCATGGTGATGCATAGCAACAAGAGGGGAGAGTGTTGTCTACGTACCCTCGTAGACCAAAAGCGGAAGCGTTATAACAACGCGGTTGATGTAGTCGTACGTCTTCACGGCCCGACCGATCAAGCACCGAAACTACGACACCTCCGGGTTCTAGCACACGTTCAGCTCGATGACGATCCCCGGACTCCGATCCAGCAGAATGTCGGGGAAGAGTTCCGTCAGCACGACGGCGTGGTGACGATCTTGATGTTCTATAGTCGCAGGGCTTCGCCTAAGCACCGCTACAATATTATCGAGGATTATGGTGGAGGGGGGCACCGCACACGGCAAGAGATCAATGATCAATTGTTGTGTCTATGGGGTGCCCCCTGCCCCCGTATATAAAGGAGCAAGGGAGGGAGGCGGCCGGCCTAGGGGGAGGGCGCGCCAAGGGGGGAGTCCTACTCTCACCGGGAGTAGGACTCCTCCTTCCCTTGTTGGAGTAGGAGAGAAGGAAAGAGGGGGAGAGGAACAAGGAAAAGTGGGCTGCACCCCTTGTCCAATTCGGACCAGAGGGGGGCGCGCGCCTCCTTCCTTTTGGCCTCTCTCCTCTATTCCCGTATGGCCCAATAAGGACCATATACTCCCCGGCGAATTCCCGTAACTCTCCGGTACTCCGAAAAATATCCGAATCACTCAGAACCTTTCCGATGTCCGAATATAGTCATCCAATATATCGATCTTTATGTCTTGACCATTTCGAGACTCCTCGTCATGTCCCCGATCTCATCCGGGACTCCGAACTCCTTCGGTACATCAAAACTCATAAACTCATAATATAACTGTCATTGAAACCTTAAGTGTGCGGACCCTACGGGTTCGAGAATAATGTATACATGACTGAGACACGTCTCGAGTCAATAACCAATAGCGGAACCTGGATGCTCATATTGGCTCCCACATATTCTACGAAGATCTTTATCGGTTAGACCGCATAACAACATACGTTGTTCCCTTTGTCATCGGTATGTTACTTGCCCGAGATTTGATCGTCGGTATCTCAATACCTAGTTCAATCTCGGTACCGACAAGTCTCTTTACTCGTTCCGTAATACATCATCCCGCAACTAACTCATTAGTTGCAATGCTTGCAAGGCTTAAGTGATGTGCATTACCGAGAGGGCCCAGAGATACCTCTCGGACAGTCGGAGTGACAAATCCTAATCTCGAAATACGCCAAACCAACAAGTACCTTCAGAGACACCTGTAGAGCACCTTTATAATCACCCAATTACGTTGTGACGTTTGGTAGCACACAAAGTGTTCCTCCGGTAAACGGGAGTTGCATAATCTCATAGTCATAGGAACATGTATAAGTTATGAAGAAAGCAATAGCAACAAACTAAACGATCAAGTGCTATGCTAACGGAATGGGTCAAGTCAATCACATCATTGTCCTAATGATGTGATCCCGTTAATAAAATGACAACTCATGTCTATGGTTAGGAAACATAACCATCTTTGATCAACGAGCTAGTCAAGTAGAGGCATACTAGTGAGACTCTGTTTGTCTATGTATTCACACATGTATTATGTTTCCGGTTAATACAATCTAGCATGAATAATAAACATTTATCATGATATAAGGAAATAAATAATAACTTTATCATTGCCTCTAGGGCATATTTTCTTCAGTCTCCCACTTGCACTAGAGTCAATAATCTAGTTCACATTACCATGTGATTTAATACCAATAGTTCACATCACCATGTGATTAACACCCATAGTTCACATCGACATGTGACCAACACCCAAAGGGTTTACTAGAGTCGGTAATCTAGTTCACATCGCTATGTGATTAACACCCAAAGAATACTAAGGTGTGATCATGTTTTGCTTGTGAGAGAAGTTTAGTCAACGGGTCTGCCATATTCAGATCCGTACGTATTTTGCAAATTTCTATGTCAACAATGCTCTGCACGGAGCTACTCTAGCTAATTGCTCCCACTTTCAATATGTATCCAGATTGAGACTTAGAGTCATCTGGATTAGTGTCAAAACTTGCATCAACGTAACCCTTTATGACGAACCTTTTGTCACCTCCATAATTGAGAAACATATCCTTATTCCACTAAGGATAATTTTGACCAATGTCCAGTGATCTACTCCTAGATCACTATTGTACTCCCTTGCCAAACTCAGGGCAGGGTATACAGTAGGTCTGGTACACAGCATGGCATACTTTATAGAACCTATGGCTGAGGCATAGGGAATGACTTTCATTCTCTTTCTATCTTCTGCCGTGGTCGGGCTTTGAGTCTTACTCAATTTCACACCTTGTAACACAGGCAAGAACTCTTTCTTTGACTGTTCCATTTTGAACTACTTCAAAAACTTGTCAAGGTATGTACTCATTGAAAACTTATCAAGCGTCTTGATCTATCTCTATAGATCTTGATGCTCAATATGTAAGCAGCTTCACCGAGGTCTTTCTTTGAAAAACTCCTTTCAAACACTCCTTTATGCTTTACAGAATAATTCTACATTATTTCCGATCAACAATATGTCATTCACATATACTTATCAGAAATGCTGTAGTGCTCCCACTCACTTTCTTGTAAATACAGGCTTCACCGTAAGTCTGTATAAAACTATATGCTTTGATCAACTTATCAAAGCGTATATTCCAACTCCGAGATGCTTGCACCAGTCCATAGATGGATCGCTAGAGCTTGCATATTTTTTAGTACCTTTGGGATTGACAAAACCTTCTAGTTGTATCATATACAACTCTTCTTTAATAAATCCTTTAAAGAATGCATTTTTGTTTATCCATTTGCCAGATTTCATAAAATGCGGCAATTGCTAACATGATTCGGACAGACTTAAGCGTAGATACGAGTGAGAAACGCTCATCGTAGTCAACACCTTGAACTTGTCGAAAACCTTTTTGCGAACAATTCTAGCTTTGTAGATAGTAACACTACTATCAGCGTCCGTCTTACTCTTGAAGATCCATTTAATCTCAATGGCTAGCCGATCAATGGGCAAGTCAATCAAACTCCATACTTTGTTCTCATACATGGATCTCATCTCAGATTTCATGGCCTCAAGCCATTTCGTGGAATCTGGGCTCATCATCGCTTCCTCATAGTTCGTAGGCTCGTCATAGTCAAGTAACATGACCTCCAGAACAACATTACCGTACCACTCTGGTGCGGATCTCACTCTGGTTTACCTATGAGGTTTGGTAGTAACTTGATCTGAAGTTACATGATCATCATCATTAGCTTCCTCACTAATTGGTGTAGTAGTCACAGGAACAGATTTCTGTGATGAACTACTTTCCAATAAGGGAGCAGGTACAGTTACCTCATCAAGTTGTACTTTCCTCCCACTCACTTCTTTCGAGAGAAACTCCTTCTCTAGAAAGGATCCATTCTCAGCAACGAATATCTAGCCTTCGTGTTGGGGATATTACTACTGGGCGTAAACCGGCCTAGCTGGGCCGGGTTAACTTCGTCGGTAGTTAAACATGTTAAAGCCCAAGAAGACAGAGGAGGGCTCAAGGCCCATGGTCGGTTCAAGGCCTGTAGCCGTAAACCGGCGTTAGTAGTTAACTTATATTGTAAGTTAGGAATAAGTAGAGACCAAACCGGACACATCTATGAGGCGGTATTGGGACTCTGTAAGCCGACGGGAGTCACCCGTGTATATAAGGGGACGACCCGACGGCGGTTCAAGGACAACAGACAACAACTCAAGACATAGGCGAAGCTTGTTTGCTCCCTAGTCATCGAAACCCCATCAATTCCATCACAACTAGATGTAGGCTTTTACCTTCATTGAAGGGGCCGAACTAGTATAAACTCTCTTGCGTCCCTGTGTCCGCTTTAACCCCTTCAAGCTAACCCGTCGTGATGGCTCCACGACTAAGTCCTTTCTCTAGGACATCTTCCGTGACAAAACCACGACAGTTGGCGCCCACCGTGGGGCAATCGCACGATGGTTTCCGGTTCTTGGAGGGCCGCTTTGAAGGACTCGAGGGCTACGCTGTAGGCCGGATGACTAAGAGTCGTCGCGGCAAGCTCTACATCGACGACGCAGGATGGGGCCCCGAGGCCGGCTCAATTGAGTACGGGTACCGAGTCCCCTTTGGTGGCATTCACGTTTTCATTGGCAAGATCGGTGAACCGGGCCCTGAGCCGGACATATGCACTGACCTCGTCGAGACGGCTCAGCGTGCGCGATCCGCCCGGGTTAAACCGACCATGAAGCGTGCCTTCGTGGGAGTCATCCATGGAGGAAGTTATGAGGATGGATCGGAATCTCGCGGCGATGCCGTCGTTTGTTCTAATGACGAGTCATCGACCGAAGAAACCGAATCTCTTTATCAGCTACAAGACGGCCGGATTGGGGGCTGTTCCGATGGCGACAGTATTCCGGACCCCTCTGATCTGCCCAACCGGGTTGGAATATTCATGACTGGCACACAAGCAGCACTTCATTCTTCGACCACTGCGGCAACAACCTCTGGTTCAGCAGCGGCAACGGCTGCCGGGGCAGGAGGCCCTGTGCACCCACCGGCTCAGGTTCTATCAGAACTATTTGATGCGTTGGCTGTGCTTAAGGCGGAAGTTAATCCGCCGGATCAGAATGTTCACAACGCGGAGATCGCAAAGGTAAAGGAACAGATCACCCAGGCCAAGGCGGATCTCGCGGCTGAGGACACCAGGATGGCCGCAGAGCGGGCCGCTTTAGACGCATAGGCCTACAGGCTTATGTTGGACCAGAGCGCGTCGCATGAAGTCATGAGAAGGAAGCACCGATCCCGCTTACCTCCGGTTTTCGAGGCCAGAGACCTTTTCAACACTCCAGGACCAAGAGCCGGCAATCCTCTGGAGGGAAACCGGGCAGAAGCCCCTGGGACCGGTGCACCGGTTCAGCCTCGTCAGATGGACCCGCCTCGTCAAAACCCCTTATACCTCAGGATGCTTTAACACCTCCGGGTCACTACTCCAACCCAATGGACAATCTTGTTGCTGCTGCTACACGGCTGGAGGCCATTCCAATTGAAGGTGACTCGCCGCAGGCAGTAGAGACGCGAGGGATCAAGGAACTTCTGAGGACAGCTTTGGCCCAACAGGAAGCGTACTCGTACAGCCGCGACCGGATCCACTCGACCCCCCGTCTAAGCCGGAGCTATAGTAGACATATGGATGAACCAGCAGTGTCGAGTAATGAACGACGTGGAGCACCCCGTGGCAACAACCCGACGGGTGGTGCTGATGACGCTCAGGAAGTGGTGAACCGGGCCCGAGCGCGCAGGGAGGCCGAGTTAGCCGCACAACATCAGGCTCGGCAGCTCACACCGGTTCATCCAACCGTCTCGATCGAACCTGGTGTTACTTCTAGTTCTTTGGGGGTGCCTTGCCTTATCCCCGCTTTACGCAACGTGCACCTGCCCAAGGATTTCAAAGGCCCGCGCAAGGTACCAAATTACACGGCGGATCAACCTCCAGAGACATGGGTGGAGAGCTATGAGATGGCCATGGAGATGCTTGATGTGGATGACGCGGCGTGTGCGAAATAATTCACCATGATGCTTGAAGGAACGACCCGTACTTGGTTAAAAAGCTTGCCGGCTAATTCTATCAGTTCATGGGCCCAATTACGCGCCCGGTTTATCAGCAATTTCAAGGATACCTGTAAACAGCCTATGTCGATAGTGGACTTAGCTGCATGCGTCCAGGAGGAAGGAGAGTCAACAACTCATTGGGTGCGTCGGGTTTCACAAGTATTGCACTCATCAGACCGCATCAACGCTGACACTGCAGTATTAACCCTAGAAGGCAACTGCCGGTTTGGGCCCCTGAAGCTGAAGTTGGGATGGATGAAGCGTCATTGCACTGACATGGGGACCCTCATGGCCGCTTTGGTGAAGTATGCTGATTCTGATAGTACCAAGGATCCCGAATCTGATGATGACAACATAGGGAAGGGAAAGAAGAACAGCAGCTCCAAAGGTCAGCAGCATCACTGGGCAGGCAATGGTGGTGGAGGCAAGCGTAAAGCGGATGGTAACATGGACTTTGTGGCTAATACCAGCGCACAGGACAATGGCCAGCGACGCAAGGGTAGACCGAAAAATCGTAACGGAGCACCCAACCCTAACCCAAACCGCCTAAACTATCTGCTAAGCCAGCCCTGTCCAAGACATGGGACGAAGGAGGCGCCAGCAAACCACCTTTGGAAGGATTGCTTTATTATGCAGGAGTTCAAGAATTCTAATAATTTCCAGTATGATCATGAATCTGGCGGTGGCTCAGGATCCGGGCCGGGTTACGGTGGAGGAAGTTCCGGTTCAGGATTCAATGGTAATCCGGGCAGACATAATGGTCAAAATAGTCAGAACAACCAGGGTGGTTACAACCAACAGCAGCAACAGTCAGGTTACCAAAGCAACCCAAAGCAGTTGAGTAGTGGGCAGTACCATGTCTTCACCACTAGCTTGGACAAGCAAGACCGGAAGGTTCAGAGGCGGGCGGTCAACTCTGTTGAACCGGCCATACCCCGTTATCTAGGTTGGTCTGAACAGCCAATCATATGGAGCAGAGAGGATCACCCATCCCAGGTCGATAATCCGGGTCAGTTGGCTCTAGTGGTGGCGCCTCAGGTGGGAGGTTATAAGTTCACCAAGGTGCTCATGGATGGAGGTAGCAGCATTAATATCTTGTACTATGAGACCTTCCGTCGTATGGGACTGACAGATAAAAATCTTAAACCGTCTAATACGGTGTTCCACGGTGTAGTACCTGGCAGATCAGCATATCCTGTTGGCAAGATAGCTCTGGAAGTGGCCTTTGGGGATGACCATGATTCCAAGTCGGAGACATTGACGTTTGAAGTGGTGAAAATCCAGAGTCCATATCACGCCCTGTTCGGGCAACCGGCTTACGCAAAGTTTATGGCACGACCCTGTTATGTGTATTTGCAGCTCAAGATGCCGGGTCACAGGGGGACAATAATGGTTCACGGAAGCCGCAAAATCGCTTTGGAATGCGAGGAAGGAGATGCGGCTTATGCAGAATCGGTTTGTGCCACCGAGGAGTTGAAGTACTATAAAGACAATGTTGATCCGGCGGACATGACTCCGTTGAAGAAGCCAACTACGGAGCATGATCCGGCCCTGAAGTTCAAATCGGTAGCAAAAACTAAGCTTGTTGACTTCGTACCTGGTGATTCGTCCAAGCAGTTCAGCATCAGTGCCAACTTGGATCCAAAATAGGAAAGCGCGCTCATCGAGTTCATCCGTGAGAATCGGGACATTTTTGCATGGAAGCCCTCTGACATGCCAGGTGTACCGAGGCAACTCGCTGAGCACACACTTAATGTGGATCCTAAATATAAACCGGTGAAACAGTTCCTCCGCCGGTTTAATGAAGAAAGATGCAAGGCGATTGGAGAAGAGGTAGCCAGGCTCTTAGCAGTTGGCATTATTGTTGAAGTTTTTCACCCTGAGTGGCTTGCCAATCCGGTGCTAGTCCTCAAGAAAGACGGCACCTGGCGCATGTGTGTGGATTACACAGATCTTAATAAGGCTTGTCCAGCAGATCCTTTTGCCCTCCCCCGTATTGATCAAATTATTGATGCTACGGCGGGTTGTGAGCGTTTAAGTTTTTTGGATGCGTATTCTGGCTATCATCAGATCAAAATGGCAGTTAAGGACCAGGAGAAGACAACATTTATAACCCCCTTTGGAGCCTTCTGCTATGTGTCTATGCCCTTCGGGCTCAAGAGTGCCCAGGCAACTTACCAACGTTGTGTACAAAATTGTCTTCACAAGCAGATTGGCCGTAATGTACATGCTTACGTGGATGATATCATGGTTAAGTCCAGGGAGAAGGAGACTCTGATTGATGATTTGAAGGAAACCTTTGATAACCTGAGAACATACAAGATGATGCTTAATCCGGACAAGTGTGTCTTTGGTGTACCGACGGGCAAGCTATTGGGTTTTCTGGTGTCCAACAGGGGAATTGAGGCTAATCCGGAGAAGATCACGACTATCACCTCCCTAGCTAAGCCGAAGTGTATCAACGATGTTCAATGCCTGGCAGGCCAGATTGCCGCGTTAAGCCGATTTATCAGTCGTCTTGGTGAGAAGGCAATCCCTTTGTATCAGATGTTGAAAAAAACGGATCACTTTGTTTGGAGCTCCGCCGCTAATGAAGCATTTGAGGACTTAAAGCGGCAGTTGGCCAATCCACCTGTGCTCGCCGCTCCCATTGACAAGGAGCCATTACTGCTATATGTTGCTGCTAATGCTCGGGCGGTCAGCGTGGTTATTGTGGTGGAGCGAGAGGAGGCAGGCAAGGAGCATCCGGTTCAACGACCAGTCTATTATATCAGTGAGGTGCTAATCGAGTCCAAGCAAAGGTATCCGCATTGGCAGAAGCTGGTGTATGGAGTTTTTATGGCAAGCCGGAAGCTTAAACAATATTTCCAAGGGCACCCAATTACGGTGGTCAGTTCTGCTCCTTTGGGAGATATCATCCAGAACCGGGAAGCAACTGGCCGGATTGCAAAGTGGGCCATAGAGCTGGGGCCGTACGGTTTGAAGTATGTGCCTCGGACATCGGTTAAGTCTCAAGCACTTGTTGATTTCATCAATGATTGGACGGAAATGCAAGCACCTGAAGAAAAGCCGGATCACACGTATTGGACCATCCATTTTGACAGATCCAGGCAGTTGGAAGGCTCGGGGGCTGGAGTCGTATTAACTTCCCCACGAGGTGATAAGTTTTGTTATGTTCTCCGCTTAATGTTCCCTTGTACTAACAATGCAACTGAGTATGAAGCCTTGCTCCATGGTCTCCGGATGGCTAAGGAGATGAATCTAAGTCGAGTTAAGTGCTTCGGTGACTCGGACCTTGTGGCTCAGCAAGTGTCTGGCACTTGGGACTCCAAGGACCCACTCATGGCAGCGTATCGTCGGGAGGTGGATACTGTTGCAGGTTATTTCAAAGGCTATCAGGTGGACCACGTGGACCGGCAGAAAAATCAAGCGGCGGACGCTTTAAGCCGGCTGGGCTCTCAGCGCAAACCGGTCCCGCCCAATGTTTTTCTGGATGTGCTGCACAACCCGTCGGTCAAGATCCCTGGTGAAGAGGATTTGGCTATTCCTGATCCGGAGGCTCAATTGGTGGCGGCTCTTCATGTTATTCCGGATTGGACGCTTCCTTACCTGGTGTACAAGAACCGGGGCGAGTTGCCAGAGGATGAGATTCTGGCCCGGCAGATAATCCGGCGATCCAAGTCCATGGCTATCATCAACGGTGAGTTGCATCATTGCAGTGTATCAGGAGCTTTTCAACGCTGCGTGTCTCCTGAAGAAGGCCGTGAAATTTTGTGTGAGATCCATGAAGGAGATTATGGTCACCACGCCGGTTCAAAGTCTCTGGTGGCTAAAGCGTTTCGCCATGGCTTCTATTGGTTAACTGCTCATGTTGATGCGGAGGATCTAGTCAGACGATGTGATGGTTGCCAAAGGTTTTCAAGACGTGCTCATGTACCGGCTCAAGAATTGAGAATGATTCCAATTACTTGGCCGTTTGCGACTTGGGGGATGGATATGGTTGGGCCTTTCAAAAGGTCCAAAGATAAGAAGACCCACCTCCTGCTGGCGGTTGACAAGTTTACAAAGTGGGTGGAGGCAGAACCTGTTAGCAAGTGTGATGCGGCCTCGGTGGTTCAGTTCATTAAAAAAGTGATTTTCTGGTTTGGCTTTCCACACAGTATCATCACAGATAATGGTACCAATTTGTCCAAAGGTGCTATGAAGGAGTTCTGCGAATGGGAGCACATCCGGCTCGACGTTTCATCAGTGGCACATCCACAGTCCAATGGTCAAGCAGAAAGAGGTAATCAAGAGATCTTGAGAGGCATCAAGCCCCGGCTCATGGTTCTTTTGCAGAGAACACCGGGTTGTTGGGTAGAAGAATTACCATCTGTGTTATGGAGCATCAATACAACGCCCAACAGATCAATAGGATACACACTGTTCTTCATGGCTTATGGAGTGGAGGCGGTTCTCCCCAGTGATATCCGTCATGATTCACCTCGTGTAACGGCTTATATTGAAGCGGACAACGAGACATCACGGCAATATGCTTTGGACCGGTTGGATGAAGAGCGTGACATCGCAGCCGCCCGATCGGCGATTTACCAGCAGGATCTTCGTCGTTATCACAGTCGCCGAGTCAGAACTAGAACCTTTCAGGAAGGAGATTTGGTGCTTAGGCTCATCCAAGATCAGACTGATATGCATAAGTTATCCCCACCTTGGGAGGGGCCTTTCATGGTCAGCAAGAATCTGCACAACGGGTCGTACTATCTGATCGATATTCGAGAGCATAAAGACTCACGTACATCAGAGGAGGAGACTAACAGGCCATGGAACATAGCTCATCTCCGGCCTTACTATACCTGAGCCATTGACTATACTTATGTACATATTACGACAATGTATATATTATGATTAAATATAATAAACCGGAACCTCAGCTAAATCGGGGTATCTGTTCTTTTACATCATGTGAGGTTACACGGAGTTGCTCTAAAGCAGCCTCCGGTTTACCCCTTGAGTTTGCTTTTTAAAAGCATCATGTTATATTACTTGGGGGCTTGGTCGAACCCAAACCATGACCATGCCACTTGATCGGCGTAAATGGCACGGTTTCATTTGGGGACCTGGCTGACTAGAACCATAGTTACACCTAACGGGAGCTTGGTCGTGTTCGGCCATGGTAACACCATCTAATCATCTCAAATAAACCTTTTTTTTGCAACATTTTATCATTGCACTTGATTTACACTTTTCTTTGAAGGTTTTTTTTGCTTTTTATTGCGTTTTTTAAATCGACAAAGTTTTCAACTAATCCATTGATGGAACACAGTTCACGTCAATCCAGAGACTATTTGCCCGGTTTGATCCTTGTTGTTAACATCCTCTTACGGAGTAACACGATGTTTATTATAACCCGACACGGGTTACATGGTAAACCAGAGTCATATATATACAGGAGCTGTTATCTCCTCAATAGTGTGGGTTTGCAAAGCTCCGCTTCAAGATTGGCCAAGCCAACTTCACACTCAATGATGACAGGTATTATGTATCTCAAAAAATTGATCATATACTTAAAATTTTGTTTTGGATGTTTTGATTTCATATATGCAGACATCATATTCCGCCTGACGGTACAACCGCGGTGGCACTTGACGAATTTCTCATTTCAGAAAGTGCTTTGGAAAGTTCATTACCACAGGAAGAACAAATTATGCACGAAGGCATATCAACATCAAAGGTATCAGCTAGCCTATTACAAGGCAACATGGTGCCCATAATAATATAATTGTTTTTCGCAAAGGAGAGGCAGTTTTAAAACCAGCTTCCGGTTCAAGCTTGGTCACCAGCCTGGCCTGATGGTTGTGGGTCATCCTGCGCTGCTTCAGCCTCCATTTCTCTACCAAGTGGCTGGAAATCCACAGTTGTCCAGTCGATTCACATTAATGCTTGAAAAACAGCTTCATCATGGATCAGCAATGACGGGTCAATATCGGGAGCGTAAGTATGCTTACGGATTGGAGGGATCAGATTTTCCGATTCATGGATTGGTGCAGCTATTCGCTTGTTCTGACTGTCATATTGGGCTTGATAATGAGACAAGTCTGCTTCCTCAGCCAATTGACAAGCTAGCGGACATACCTCCCGGTTTATTGCTCGCAGATCCGCTTCACCAAATTCTGACCCATCTTCCTTCAAGCTGGGATAGCCCTGAGCCGCTTCAATAGGATCAAAATCCGGCACCCAGGCTTTTGCCCGGATTAAGGCATTGATTGCACCGGTTCGAGCAGCAGATTTCTTCAGCTCTTCAACCCTGGCAGGAAGCACCGACAGTTTCATCAGAGTATCTTGAATCAAAGTGGGCGCTGGTTTGTTATGTGATGCGGTACAGATGATCCGCTGGGCACCAATATACAATTGATCAACCAATGTATAGGCGGCTTTTAGTTTCTTCCGCACATCTGACCCCAAGTGACCAATGCGTGTCCCTAAAATACCATAAAGGGTTAATAAACCGGCGACTTTGTTAGAAGGAAGAGCCAATTCAGAAGGCAAACTGGCTTACCAAAGATAGCAGTAGTCATGGCATGCACGTGCCGCTTTATGCTGGTCAGTTCATCTGCCACTGGTTTTAGTGCAACCTCGACATCCTCTGCTCGTTTGATCAAAGCGGACTTTTCAGTGGCCCAATCCGCCCGCTTCTTCTTGAAGCTCTCCTTAAGCTGTTCCATGGCGCATAAAGCGCTGGCCAATTCCTCTTTTGCTTTGGAGGTTTCAGCCTATTGGGTTTTCAGGTTTTCTTGGAGATCGGTGACTTGGTTTTCTTTCGTCTTCAGCTCCGCCTGCATGCATACAGATATATGCTTCAACAAATCGGTATAAGGATTCAAGTACCAATCACATAACAAGTTATGCACTTAGCACTTGGGGGCTAATGCATATTCGATCCTCATCTTTCAATTGCTTACAAAGTCCCAAGATCAATACAAGTATTCAACTTGGCACTTGGGGGCTAATGGCTATTTGCTCGTATATATTCTGATGCGGCAATTTCAATTACTCAAAGTACCGGTTTAACTACATTAAGTTGAACCGGCCCTTGGGGGCTACATCAGTGAATTTCAAAGCATCAAGATTTATATTGGTAAGTCCCAGTTTGAAAGAATATTACAAACCGGCCCTTGGGGGCTAGGAGAGTCATCAAGAATGGAAGCATACAAGCAGGAAGGAGCATATGGAAGTTACCTCATATTTCTCTTTCATCATATTAACCAGACCGGCTTCATAGTCGCGACTGGTATACAACCGGTTTAGATAGCCGGAACGGATATCTTGGGCGTTCAGAGCAGCATAAGTCATCAGATTAGCGTTCCACTTGCCTTTGCCAAAAGCAGCAAATTCTTCCTTGGCAGAATGTTTGGATAAAGCGACAGGATTGCTTGGCTCAGTATGGCCAGTGCCAGTAATGACAACCTCATCATCCTGGGTACCGCCGGTTTGCACTGGGGCTGTTGGCTTGTTAGTAGGCTTTGATGGACCGATGGAGCTTTCAATCCGGATGGAACCTGTGGGCTGATTGACAGGACCTGAGGCATCAGTAGGTCTCTCTTCAGCAATAAGATCATCGTCTTGCTGCGGTGGATCGTTGGGTATATCCTCAGGAATAGCCGCTTCAAGATTGGGTGTCTTGCCTGGTTCAAGAACGACATCTTCTTCGGCCGCTTTGTCCAGGCGGGCCTTCTTGCTTGGCCTAGGTTTGGCCCTGAGAAGAATAACAAAATCAAATACAACATATGTTCTAAGGCGATGTACTGCAAACATTACAATAAGTATAGCTTACCCAAGCACCGTTTTGAGCGGTGGGAGCTGAGTAGCCGATGACTCGCCAGAAGATGAGTGGAAGTAACCTGGTAATCGGAGTCAGACGGATTAAGAGGTTGAAGAAAGCAGCCCGCTTTAGGACAAGCACTGACAAGCAAATTAGAGACCTCTGAATGGCGTTTCTGAACCGGACTGTTCGGTAAACCGGCGGAGGTAACTACCTGGCCGCTGTGCCGGGTTGTGCGACGAGCCTCGTGCTGTTGGGTCTTCATAAGAAATTTGGGATCCAAATAAGCAAGAGGATGAGAAAATTTAACTTTCCGGTTTGCCTGACGGATTTTTAGCGAAGGCAAAGGTTCTGAATCGGAAGAGAGAATAATTACCTCTGCAGCATCAGCATGGCTGGCTTCGGCATCATCCTGACAAATATCATCATCAATAAGACGCATGAAAAATAAGCCAAGTGAGTCAAGATCTACCTCAAGGTCCGGATTATCCACATCATCATCAGGGGCCGGATTAGAAGATGCAATAGTTCTTTTCCTGTGGGCAGTCTTCTTTACAGCTTTAGTCTTTTGCCGGGTTGCTCGTTCCGGTTTGTTTGGTTTTTCCGGTTTCTCCTGCGGCAATTTCTTGCTCCAAAACGGATCATTGCCCTGATTACACAGACATTGATATTAAACGATGGCCAGATATATCAACAATAGATTCAGCAAAAGGAAAAATCAAGGTCTTATAGCTGGCGGTTTGTTGGTGGCATAGAAGGGAAGCATGCCGTTTTTAGCACAGATATGTTCCGATTCATTCAGCATCTTATTCACAGCTTCTGTAATTTCTTCATCGATGAGCTGGATTCTGGAATGTCGCAGTGGGTCATCAACACTGCCAGTATACTCGCACATCAAACCGGAGCACTGACTAAGGGGCAGTACGCTCCATGATATCCAACAGCGAGCGAGGTCAACCCCTGTTAAACCGTTGGCCATAAAGGCTCTAAGCTTTGACAGTTGAGGAGCATATTTGCTTCTCTCCTGTGCAGTCAATCTTTGTGGAAAAGGGTTTGTATTGCTGAGCCGCTCCGGACGAAAGCCAGGCAAGGGATTCTCACCAGCAGGGGAGGTGTATTTGCAATAGAACCATGTCTGATTCCATTCTTTAGGGTGGCTATGCAGTTTGGCGTGAGGGTATGTGACCTCTTTCCTTTTCTGAATCGCCACACCACCCAACTCTGTATTGGAGCCGTCAGTAAACTCAGTACGGCGGCTTAGATGGAAAAGGTCTCTGAACAATTCCACTGTGGGCTCCTCTTGAAAGAACGCTTCACAGAGCACTTGGAAGTGACACATATTTGTAATAGAGTTGGGGCCAGTATCTTCTAGATGGAGCTGGAAATCGGCTAAAACATCCCGGTAAAATTTAGAACCGGGCGGCTTAAAGCCCCGGGCTAAGTGATCTACGAAAACAACAACCTCTCCTTCTCGAGGTGTGGGAGGGCATTCTTTGCCAGGAGCCCTCCAATGGATGACATCTTTGCTGCCTAAAGCGCCAATCAGGACTAAATCGTCCAGTTGAGCCTCTGTGACGCGAGAAGGAACCCAATTGCACTCATACACTTGCTTGGCCATGATGGAATCTACAAGGTAGAAGATCCCGGTTCAAAAATGCATTTGATCAAGATACATTGGTATGGGCACTGTTAAACCGGAGACAGAACTATCTGAACCGGAGTTTTATGAAGCAACAAGCATCTGGCGGTTCAATAAGGGGACTAATGGCATATATCGGTTTGGAAATTTTTTCTATAAGGTTAAACCGCCTGATCTAAGCATTGCAGATGGACAAGTACACAGAAACAGGTTTCACAAGATTTCCTTATAGCATTGGATCTGAAGCAAGTTCGGAAAAGAGATAAATACTTAG
Source organism: Triticum dicoccoides (assembly GCF_002162155.2). Classification (NCBI taxonomy): domain Eukaryota; kingdom Viridiplantae; phylum Streptophyta; class Magnoliopsida; order Poales; family Poaceae; genus Triticum; species Triticum dicoccoides. Next base: position 399,465,423 of record NC_041390.1, on the reverse strand, counting down.
AGGTTCAAAGGAGCAGCACTGAACCAATGAGCAAAACGTCTTATAGATCTATGGTTTGAGATGCATAAGTGAAGGCGAAGGTCAAACAACTATCATTGCACAGAGTAAAGATTTGCGGATTCATCTAAAGATCTATCGTATGAGCAAGAGGCAGACGATGAACACTGAAGAACTGCGAAACCCTAGGTCAGATCTGCGGGGGAAAGGATAGAAGATTTACCGGAGCTGAGGAAGATGTGGAAGGTTGCCGCGATGCTCTGGTGCGCTCAGGTTGATGCAGCGGCCAAGGATGAGGCAGAGGTCGACGGCGGCGGTGGAGCTCCGAGGCTGGCGACGCGAGGAAGACGAAGAAGGCACGGAAGGAGAAAAGAAATGACCCTTCGGTCCTATTTATATGGCAAAAGAACATGAGTCAGGCGCGACAATCAAGGGGCCACAAAACGGAGTTGTCGCCTCGATTTCCGCCGATCTATTAAACAAAGAAGCATAATGGATAGCTTCGTTATGACAGGTGACGTCACTCCGGTTTACAGCAATCAAAGAAGATGACATCATGGCGGTTTACCAATTTATAAGAAGATGTTGAAGATGAAGCTTTTATTAAAGAATTGACATGAACCCGTTCAAATCAATCTGGGGCCTAATGTTGGGGATATTACTACTGGGCGTAAACCGGCCTATCTGGGCTGGGTTAACTTCGTTAGTAGTTAAACATGTTAAAGCCCAAGAAGATAGAGGAGGGCTCAAGGCCCATGGTCGGTTCAAGGCCTGTAGCCGTAAACCGGCATTAGTAGTTAACTTGTATTGTAAGTTAGGAATAAGTAGAGATCAAACCGGGCACATCTATGAGCCGGTATTGGGACTCTGTAAGCCGACGGGAGTCACCCGTGTATATAAGGGGACGACCCGGCGGCGGTTCAAGGACAACAGACAACAACTCGAGACATAGGCGAAGCTTGTTTGCTCCCTAGTCATTGAAACCCCATCAATTCCATCACAACTAGACGTAGGCTTTTACCTTCATTGAAGGGGCCAAACTGGTATAAACTCTCTTGCGTCCCTGTGTCCGCTTTAACCCCTTCAAGCTAACCCGTCGCGATGGCTCCACGACTAAGTCCTTTCTCTAGGACATCTGCCATGACAAAACCACGACACTTCGGATCTGTGATAGAAGGTGTACCCAACATTTTCTTTTGGGTGTCCTATGAAGACGCACTTCTCCGATTTGGGTTTGAGCTTATCAGGTTGAAACTTTTTCACATAAGCATTTCAACCTCAAACTTTAAGAAACGACAACTTAGGTTTCTTGCCAAACCATAGTTCATACGGTGTCGTCTCAACGGATTTAGATGGTGCCCTATTTAACGTGAATGTAGCTGTCTCTAATGCATAACCTCAAAACTATTGTGGTAATTGGTAAGATACATCATAGATCGCACCATATCTAATAAAGCACGGTTACGACGTTCAGACACACCATTATACTGTGGTGTTCCAGGTGGCGTGAGTAGTGAAACTATTTCACATTGTTTTAACTGAAGGCCAAACTCGTAACTCAAATATTTTACTTCTGCGATCATATCGTAGAAACTTTTATTTTGTTACGATGATTCTCCACTTCACTCTGAAATTCTTTGAACTTTTCAAATGTTTCAGACTTGTGTTTCATCAAGTAGATATACCCATATCTGCTCAAATCATCTGTGAAGGTCAGAAAATAACGATACCCGCCGCGAGCCTCAACACTCATTGGACTGCATACATCAGTATGTATTATTTCCAATCAAGTTTGTTGCTCGCTCCATTGTTCAGGAGAATGGAGTCTTAGTCATCTTGCCCATGAGGCATGGTTCGCAAGCATCAACTGATTCATAATCAAGTGATTCCAAAAGCCCATCAGCATGGTTTTTCTTCATGCGCTTTACACCAATATGACCTAAACGGCAGTGCCACAAATAAGTTGCACTATCATTATTAACTTTGCATCTTTTGGCTTCAATATTATGAAAATGTGTATCACCACGATCGAGATCCAACAAACCATTTTCATTGGGTGTATGACCATAGAAGGTTGTATTCATGTAAACAGAACAACAATTATTCTCTAATTTACATGAATAACCGTATTGCAATAAACATGATCCAATCATATTTATGCTCAACGCAAACACCAAATAACATTTATTTAGGTTCAACACTAATCCCGAAAGTATAGGGAGTGTGCGATGATGATCATATCAATCTTGGAACCACTTCCAACACACATCGTCACTTCACCCTTAACTAGTCTCTGTTTATTTTGCAACTCCCGTTTCGAGTTACTATTCTTAGCAACTGAACCAGTATCAAATACCGAGGGGTTGCTATAAACACTAGTAAAGTACACATCAATAACATGTATATCAAATATAGCTTTGTTCACTTTGCCATCCTTCTTATCCACCAAATACTTGTGGTAGTTCTGCTTCTAGTGACTAGTTCCTTTGCAGTAGAAGCACTTAGTCTCAAGCTTAGGTCCAGACTTGGGTTTCTTCACTTGAGCAACAACTTCTTTGCCGTTCGTCTTGAAGTTCCCCTTCTTCCCTTTGCCCTTTCTCTTGAAACTAGTGGTCTTATCAACCATCAACACTTGATGTTTTTCTTGATTTCTACCTTCGTCGATTTTTGCATCACGAAGAGCTTGGGAATCGTTTCCGTTATCCCTTGCATATTATAGTTCATCACAAAGTTCTACTAACTTGGTGATGGTGACTAGAGAATTCTGTCAATCACTATTTTATCTGGAAGATTAACTCCCACTTGATTCAAGTGATTGTAGTACCCAGACAATCTGAGCACATGCTCACTGCTTGAGCTATTCTCCTCCATCTTTTAGCTATAGAACTTGTTGGAGACTTCATATCTCTCAACTCGGGTTTTTACTTGAAATATTAACTTCAACTGCTGGAACATCTCATATGGTCCATGACATTCAAAAACGTCTTTGAAGTCCCGATTCTAAGCTGTTAAGCATGGTGCACTAAACTATCAAGTAGTCATCATATTGAGCTAGCCAAACGTTCATAATGTCTGTATCTGCTCCTGCAATAGGTCTGTCACCTAGCGGTGCATCAAGGACATAATTCTTCTGTGCATCAATGAGGATAATCCTCAGATAACGGATCCAATCCGCATCATTGCTACTAACATCTTTTAACTTAATTTTCTCTAGGAACATATCAAAAATAAAACAGGGGAGCTAAACGCGAGCTATTGATCTATAACATAGATATGCTAATACTACCAGGACTAAGTTCATGATAAATTAAAGTTCAATTAATCATATTACTTAAGAACTCCCACTTAGAAAGACATCCCTCTAATCTTCTAAGTGATCACGTGATCCAAATCAACTAAACCATAACCGATCATCACGTGAAATGGAGTAGCTTTCAATGGTGAACAGCAATATGTTGATCATATCTACTATATGATTCACGCTCAACCTTTCGGTCTCAGTGTTCCGAGGCCATATCTGCATATGCTAGGCTCGTCAAGTTTAACCTGAGTATTCTGCGTGTGCAAAACTGGCTTGCACCCATTGTAGATGGACGTAGAGCTTATCACACCCGATCATCACGTGGTGTCTGGCACGACGAACTTTGGCAACGGTGCATACTCAGGGAGAACACTTTTATCTTGAAATTTAGTGAGAGATCATCTTATAATGCTACCGTCAATCAAAGCTAGATAAGATGCATAAAAGATAAACATCACATGCAATCAATATAAGTGATATGATATGGCCATCATCATCTTGTGCTTGTGACTCCATCTCCGAAGCACCGTCATGATCACCATCGTCACCGGCGTGACACCTTGATCACCATCGTAGCATCGTTGTCGTCTCGCCAATCTTATGCTTCCATGACTGTCGCTACCTCTTAGTGATAAAGTAAAGCATTACAGTGCAATTGCATTGCATACAATAAAGTGACAACCATATGGCTCCTGCCAGTTGCCGATAACTCGGTTACAAAACATGATCATCTCATACAATAAAATTTAGCATCATGTCTCGACCATATCACATCACAACATGCCCTGCAAAAACAAGTTAGACGTCCTCTACTTTATTGTTGCAAGTTTTACGTGGCTGCTACGGGCTTAGCAAGAACCGTTCTTACCTACGCATCAAACCACAACGATAGTTTGTCAAGTTGGTGTTGTTTTAACCTTCACAAGGACCGGGCGTAGCCACACTTGGTTCAACTAAAGTTGGAGAAAATGACACCCGCCAGCCACCTGTGTGCAAAGCACGTCGGTAGAACCAGTCTCGCGTAAGCGTACGCGTAATGTTGGTCCGGGCCGCTTCATCCAACAATACCGCTGAACCAAAGTATGACATGCTGGTAAGCAGTATGACTTATATCGCCCACAACTCACTTGTGTTCTACTTGTGCACAACATCAACGCATAAAACCTAGGCTCGGATGCCACTGTTGGGGAACGTAGTAGTTTCAAAAGTTTCCTACGCACACGCAAGATCATGGTGATGCATAGCAACGAGAGGGGAGAGTGTTGTCTACGTACCCTCGTAGACCGGAAGCGGAAGCGTTATAACAACGCGGTTGATGTAGTCGTACGTCTTCACAGTCCGACCGATCAAGCACCAAAACTACGACACCTCCGAGTTCTAGCACACGTTCAGCTCGATGACGATCCCCGGACTCCGATCCAGCAGAATGTCGGGGAAGAGTTCCGTCAGCACGACGGCGTGGTGACGATCTTGATGTTCTACAGTCGCAGGGCTTCGCCTAAGCACCGCTACAATATTATCGAGGATTATGGTGGAGGGGGGCACCGCACACGGCTAAGAGATCAATGATCAATTGTTGTGTCTATGGGGTGCCCCCTGCCCCCGTATATAAAGGAGCAAGGGAGGGAGGCAGCCGGCCTAGGAGGAGGGCGCGCCAAGGGGGGAGTCCTACTCCCACCGGGAGTAGGACTCCTCCTTCCCTTGTTGGAGTAGGAGAGAAGGAAAGAGGGGGAGAGGAACAAGGAAAAGTGGGCTGCACCCCTTGTCCAATTTGGACCAGAGGGGGGGCGCGCGCCTCCTTCCTTTTGGCCTCTCTCCTCTATTCCCATATGGCCCAATAAGGCCCATATACTCCCCGGCAAATTCTCGTAACTCTCCGGTACTCCGAAAAATACCCAAATCACTCGGAACCTTTATGATGTCCAAATATAGTTGTCCAATATATCGATCTTTACGTCTCGACCATTTCGAGACTCCTCGTCATGTCCCCGATCTCATCCGGGACTCCGAACTCCTTCGGTACATCAAAACTCATAAACTCATAATATAACTGTCATCGAAACCTTAAGCGTGCGGACCCTACGGGTTCGAGAAGAATGTAGACATGACCGAGACACATCTCCGGTCAATAACCAATAGCGGAACCTGGATGCTCGTATTGGCTCCCACATATTCTACGAAGATCTTTATCGGTCAGACCGCATAACAACATACGTTGTTCCCTTTGTCATCGGTATGTTACTTGCCCAAGATTTGATCGTAGGTATCTCAATACCTAGTTCAATCTCGTTACCAGCAAGTCTCTTTACTCCTTCCGTAATACATCATCCCGCAACTAACTCATTAGTTGCAATGCTTGCAAGGCTTAAGTGATGTGCATTACCGAGAGGGCCCAGAGATACCTCTCCGACAGTCGGAGTGACAAATCCTAATCTCGAAATATGCCAACCCAACAAGTACCTTCGGAGACACCTGTAGAGCACCTTTATAATCACCCAATTACGTTGTGACATTTAGTAGCACACAAAGTGTTCCTCCGGTAAACGGGAGTTGTATAATCTCATAGTCATAGGAACATGTATAAGTTATGAAGAAAGCAATAGCAACAAACTAAACGATCAAGTGCTATGCTAACGGAATGGGTCAAGTCAATCACATCATTCTCCTAATGATGTGATCTCGTTAATCAAATGACAACTCATGTCTATGGTTAGGAAACATAACCATCTTTGATCAACGAGCTAGTCAAGTAGAGGCATACTAGTGACACTCTGTTTGTCTATGTATTCACACATGTATTATGTTTCCGGTTAATACAATTCTAGCATGAATAATAAACATTTATCATGATATAAGGAAATAAATAATAACTTTATCATTGCCTCTAGGGCAAATTTCCTTCAGAGCGAGCAACAGATCTGTTGGAAATCATACATACTGATGTATGTGGTCCGATGAATATTGAGGCTCGCAGCGGGTATCATTATTTTCTCACCTACACAGATGATTTGAGCAGATATGGGTATATCTACTTGATGAAACATAAGTCTGAAACATTTAAAAAGTTCAAAGAATTTCAGAGTGAAGTGGAAAATCATTGTGACAAGAAAATAAGGTTTCTACGATCTAATCATGGAGGAGAATATTTGAGTTATGAGTAAACAATGCGGAATAGTTTCGCAACTCATGCCACCCGGAACACCAAAGTATAATGGTGTGTCCGAACGTCGTAATCGTACTTTACTAGATATGGTACAATCTATAATGTCTCTTACTGATTTACCGCTATTATTTCGGGGTTATGCTTTAGAGACGATTGCATTCACGTTAAATAGGGCACCATCTAAATCCGTTGAGACGACTCCTTATGAATTGTGGTTTGGCAATAAACCAAAGTTGTCATTTCTTAAAGTTTGGGGCTGCGATGCTTATGTGAAAAAGCTTCAACCTCATAAGCTCAAACCCAAATCGGAGAAATGTGTCTTCATAGGATACCCAAAAGAGACAGTTGGGTACACCTTCTATCACAGATCCGAAGGCAAGACTTTTGTTGCTAAGAATGGATCCTTTCTAGAGAAGGAATTTCTTTCAAAAGAAGTGACTAGGAGGAAAGTAGAACTTGATGAGGTAACTGTACCTGCTCCCTTATTGCAAAGTAGTTCATCACAAAAACCGGTTTCTGTGACACCTACACCAATTAATGAGGAAGCTAATGATGATGATCATGAAACTTCAGATCAAGTTACTACCGAACCTCGTAGGTCAACCAGAGTAAGATCCGCACCAGAGTGGTACGGTAATCCTGTTCTGGAGGTCATGTTACTAGACCATGATGAACCTACGAACTATGAGGAAGCGATGATGAGCCCAGATTCTGCAAAATGGCTTGAGGCCATGAAACCTGACATGGGATCCATGTATGAGAACAAAGTATGGACTTTGGTTGACTTGGCCGATGATCGGCAAGCCATCGAGAATAAATGGATCTTCAAGAAGAAGACAGACGCTGATGGTAATGTTACTGTCTACAAAGCTCGACTTGTTGCGAAAGGTTTTCAACAAGTTCAAGGAGTTGACTACGATGAGACCTTCTCACCCGTAGCGATGCTTAAGTCCGTCCGAATCATGTTAGCTATTGTCGCATTTTATGATTATGAAATTTGGCAAATGGATGTAAAAACTGTATTCCTGAATGGATTTCTGGAAGAAGAGTTGTATATGATGCAACCTGAAGATTTTATCAATCCAATGGGTGCTAACAAAGTGTGCAAGCTCCAACGATCCATTTATGGACTGGTGCAAGCCTCTCGGAGTTGGAATAAACGTTTTGATAGTGTGATCAAAGCATATGGTTTCATACAGACTTTTGGAGAAGCCTGTATTTACAAGAAAGTGAGTGGGAGCTCTATAGCATTTCTAATATTATATGTGGATGACATATTGTTGATTGGAAATGATATAGAATTTCTGGATAGCATAAAAGGATACTTGAATAAGAGTTTTTCAATGAAAGACCTTGGTGAAGCTGCTTACATATTGGGCATCAAGATCTATAGAGATAGATCAAGACACTTAATTGGACTTTCACAAAGCACATACCTTGACAAAGTTTTAAAGAAGTTCAAAATGGACGAGGCAAAGAAAGGATTCTTACCTATGTTACAAGGTGTGAAGTTGAGTAAGACTCAATGCCCGACCACTGTAGAAGATAGAGAGAAAATGAAAGATGTTCCCTATGCTTCAGCCATAGGCCCTATCATGTATGCAGTGCTGTGTACCAGACCTGATGTGTGCCTTGCTATTAGTTTAGCAGGGAGGTACGAAAGTAATCCAGGAGTGGATCACTGGACAACGGTTAAGAACATCCTGAAATACCTGAAAAGGACTAAGGATATGTTTCTCATTTATGGAGGTGACAAAGAGCTCATCGTAAATGGTTACCTTGATGCAAGCTTTGACACTGATCCGGACGATTCTAAATCACAAATCGGATACGTGTTTATATTGAACGGTGGAGCTGTCAGTTGGAGCAGTTCTAAACAAAGCGTCATGGCGGGATCTACGTGTGAAGCGGAGTACATTGCTGCTTTGGAAGCAACAGATGAAGGAGTCTGGATGAAGGAGTTCATATCCGATCTAGGTGTCATACCTAGTGCATCGGGTCCAATGAAAATCTTTTCGACAATACTGGTGCAATTGCCTTGGCAAAGGAATCCAGATTTCACAAGAGAACCAAGCACATCAAGAGACGCTTCAATTCCATCCGCGATCAAGTCCAGGTGGGAGACATAGAGATTTGCAAGATACATATAGATCTGAATGTTGCAGACCCGTTGACTAAGCCTCTCTCACGAGCAAAACATGATCAACACCAAGACTCCATGGGTGTTAGAATCATTACTATGTAATCTAGATTATTGACTCTAGTGCAAGTGGGAGACTGAAGGAAATATGACCTAGAGGCAATAATAAAGTTATTATTTATTTCCTTATATCATGATAAATGTTTATTATTCATGCTAGAATTGTGTTAACTAGAAACATGATACATGTGTGAATACATAGACAAACATAGTGTCACTAGTATGCCTCTACTTGACTAGCTCGTTGATCAAAGATGGTTATGTTTCCTAACCATAGACATGAGTTATCATTTGATAAACGGGATCACATCATTAGGAGAATGATGTGATTGACTTGACCCATTTCATCAGCTTAGCACTTGATCGTTTTAGTTTACTGCTATTGCATTCTTCAGGACTTATACATGTTCCTATGACTATGAGATTATGTAACTCCCGATTACCAGAGGAACACTTTGTGTGCTACCAAATGTCACAACGTAACTGGGTGATTATAAAGGTGCTCTACAGGTGTCTCCGATGGTACTTGTTGAGTTGACATAGATCAAGATTAGGATTTGTCACTCCGATTGTCGGAGAGGTATCTTTGGGCACACTCGGTAATGCACATCACTATAAGCCTTGCAAGCATTATAACTAATGAGTTAGTCGCAGGATGATGCATTACAGAACATGTAAAGAGACTTGCCAGTAACGAGATTGAACTAGGTATTGAGATATTGACGATCGAATCTCGGGCAAGTAACATACCGATGACAAAGGGAACAACGTATGCTGTTATGCGGTTTGACCGATAAAGATCTGCGTAGAATATGTGGGAGCCAATATGAACATCCAGGTTCCACTATTGGTTATTGAACGGAGACGTGTCTCAGTCATGTCTACATAGTTCTCGACCCGTAGGGTCCGCACGCTTATAGTTCGGTGACGATCGATATTATGAGCTTTGATGTTTTGATGTACCGAAGGTAGTTCAGAGTCCCGAATATGATCACGGACATGACGACGAGTCTCTAAATGGTCGAGATGTAAAGATCGATATATTGGACGACTATATTCGGACACCGGAAGTGTTCCGGGTGATTTCGGAGAAAACCAGAGTGCCGGAGGTTTACGTGAACCCCCCGTGAGAAATAATGGGCCTTATGGGCCTTAGTGGAGAGAGAGAGAGGGCTGACCTAGGGCAGGCCGCGCGCCCCTACCCCTCTAGACCGAATTGGACTAGGAGAGGGGGGGGGCCCTTTCCTTCTCCCTCTCCCCCTTCCTTTCCCCCTCATAGTAGGAGTAGGAAAGAGGGGGGTCCTACTCCTACTAGGAGGAGGACTCCTCCTCCTGGCACGCCATAAAGGGCCGGCTGGCCTCCCCCTTGCTCCTTTATATACGGGGGCAGGGGGGCACCTCTAGACACACAAGTTCATCATTGATCCCTTAGCTGTGTGCGGTGCCCCCTCCACCATAATCCACCTCGATCATATCGTAGCGGTGCTTAGGCTAAGCCCTGCGTTGGTAGAAACATCATCACCGTCAACATGCCGTCGTGCTGACGAAACTCTCTCGTGAAGCTCTGCTAGATCGGAGTTCGTGGGATGTCATCGAGCTGAACGTGTGCTGAACTCGGAGGTGCCGTGCGTTCGGTACTTGGATCAGTCGGATCGTGAAGACGTTCGACTACATCAACCGCCTTCCCATAACGCTTCCTCTTACGGTCTATGAGGGTACGTGGACGATACTCTTTCCTCTCGTTGCTATGCATCTCCATGATCTTGCGTGTGCGTTGGATTTTTCCAGCAGACAGGGACAATGGCGGGGCAGCTCCGGCGAGGCTGTGGCGGGACGAGGCGGGGAGATCAGACGACGGCGAAGCCTTCAGGCGGCGGCGGTGGCGCACGATGAGGACGCTGAGCTCGAGACGCGTCGGGGTAGCGCCTGATCCAGATCTGGATCGGTAGAGGGAAAAATGGGTGAGAGGGGGTGGGCTAGGGTTTCGGTGTGGACCGGGTGGGGTGTAAGTAGGGGCGTCCTAGGCCGGCCTGGTCGCCTGCTGGGCCTAGGCCCAGTTGGGGGGGTGTTCTTTTATCCTTTTGTCAAATTTCTTTTTCTTTTTTTATTCTTTTCTTTTCTGGTTTTATTTTACTTTTGGGACAATTGCAATTTTACCCCTAGTTGGTTCCTACCCACGGATTTTGCCCTTACTTTTCGAGCTTGCTCAGTTTTGCCCTTACTTTTTCCATCGAGGTCCCTCGAATGCCCTTTGACCGTTTGACCCAAACTTTGAAAATTCATAACTAATTCATATTAACTTTGAAAAATGTAAATAAGATATCAAAATGTTCAGATAAACATTATCTTTATGTGCATATCATTTGCATTCAGGACAAAAGCACCCTTTAAACTACCTGAGGAAATTAATGTTATTAACATTAATAAAATAAAAAGGTATAAAAAATATATATTTTTCATGAATAAAAATTACATGCAAATGTAGGTGATGTTTTCTGAGTTCGTATCATCTTGTTATGAATGTTCTAACGACTTTGACAATTATTTGGAAACTTCATAACAAATTGATACGAACTCAGAAAAATGGAAATAAGATATCAGGATGTCAGGAAACATCACCTACATTTGCATGTAATTTTTATTCATGAAAAAATATTGTTTATACCTTTTTATTTTTAATAATGTCAATAACATTAATTACCTCAGGTAGTTTAAAGGGCACTTTTGTCCTAAATGCAAATGATATGCACATAAAGGTAATGTTTATCTGAACATTTTGATATCTTATTTGCATTTTTCTAAGTTCATATGAATTAGTTATGAATTTTCAAAGTTTTGGTCAAACGGTCAAAGGGCATTCGAGGGACCTCGACGGAAAAAGTAAGGGCAAAAGTGAGCAAGCTCGAAAAGTAAGGGCAAAACCCGTGGGTAGGAACCGACTAGGGGCAAAAATGCAGTTGTCCCTTTACTTTTAATTACTTTAGTTTAACATAAATACAAAACAAAATCCTAAATTTACATTGTCATTTAACCCACTGCCTCAGAAAGTTTTGCTCCAAAATAAAATAGTTTAATATTTTATAAAATATAAAAGGCATTAATGGATTGTTTTTGCTGCTATTTAAACCATTTTAGTGCATTTAAATATTTCATAAAAATGTGGTTTCTCCAACAATATTACCCATGATTTATTTGACACATTAAGAACATTTTGGTCTTGACTTTTGAAAACTTTAATTGTTTGACTTGATTTTTTAATTGAATTAGAATCAGTTTTGAATCAACACGAGTTTATCAACAGTAACTGGGGTGACGTGGCTTCATTAGCAGAGGTTCACTGTAACTTAATTATCTGGGTGTCACAGCGTGTGCGATATACGACATAAAGTTCACAAGGACGAACTGTTTGTGATGAGGCGGAACATCAGAAACGAGCAGCCATATGAAGGTGTGTGTGATATACGACATACAGTTCACTCGGATGAACTGATTGTGATTAGAAAACACAAAAGAAACGGTGAGCCGATCAAGGTGTGTGCGATATACGATATACGGTTCATTGCGATAAACTGTTTGTGTTGAGCCAAGAAAACAGAAACATTTCACATAAACAAGATGTGTGTAATACGCGGCAAACATCCAATTACATAGCTGGCTAATACATACATGACATTTCCACACACCAAAGTAAATTATTACATGCATAATTAACTAGGATAAACAATCATATGATCATCATCTACTTCTTGTGCTAGCTCGATGTTCCTTCTATGCTAACTTTCCATTAATTGATGACGTTTTATGAACACGCCACCGTTTCCCGCCATTTGCTCACCTATTTCCCGCCACCCAGTGATATTGCGCATAAACCTAGGCGGCATGTGACGCACGGAGGAAACAATCGCAACCTGTAGCACATCCACCTTTTCCAAGCATGCCAACCCACCAAAACGCCCTCTCTGCCATCAACCACGTCGACGAGGAAAACAAGAAGGCGCCACGGCCCGTCGAGGCCGAGGCGCTCCCCGGAAACGCGATGGACGATGTTGTGATGTGTGTCATTGCCAGGGTTGAGCAGACCCTTGGCGCATGGCGCTACAGTGCCACAGATCAAGATAGGCATGTCAACGCCGTGAGGCTACAGCTCGCCGCACAACATGATCGATGGCGCGCCGCAGAGCAAGCTAGGCGCGTCTGCGCCGATAGGCTGTGGCTCGCCGCACGGCGAGACCGTTGGAGCGCCGCAGAGCGAGAGGCGCAGCACGCCACACAGCAAGAGTGGATCCATCAGCGCTTGCCTGCTGTCGACAGGGCATCGCAGCTGGGTACACGTCCCGTCAGTACCCCCATTCCTCACTAGGAGTGGGCAGAGGCTCTCTGCGCCGTACTTGCACTAGAGGCCGGCCGTGCCGTACTTGCACTGGACGCCCGCCGCACCGTTCGCATGGGTCGCGCCATTCGCCTTGTCCGCGACCCGCTCGATGCCAATGCGCTGGTCGGTAGGCTTGACCGTCTCCTTGGCTCAGGTGTCCACCTGGGCGCAGTAGAGGAACATGGTCGTCGCATCCTTGAGCTGGGGATCTCTGATGACATAGCCAACTTGGAACTCGAGATCGCGCTCCAAATATACCGAGAGCGCGTCGACCGCTTGGACGAACGCCTGCATGAGTTCAGGCAGAGCCAAGAGCTACCATAGGCAAGGGCTGCTGGTCATGGTCTCATGGACACATTTTATTTTATTGAGTCATTTTGACGTGGATCACTATGTATTCATAGCAATCATAATATTGCTCTGTTTTAATATGTGTACTTTGTTTTCCGTTCTTATATGTTTTGTTTCAATGTGTGTATATACGCTTTCCATTATGTATATGTGGATGATAACAACTAGATACAAATTAGTATACAAAAACAGATAGAAAATGGAATTCATAATATATATATATATATATATTAATTGTTCATTAGTTCATCATAGAATATATATAATATCATCACATATACGTGATGATACTTAACTACTAGGTACAATGCATAAAATTGAAAACGAACAATACTAAAACTAATAATCCCTCCTGGGGGTAGTATTTTGGCAGCCCCTCGGCAGCAACTCCCTGGTGTGCGGCGTCTTCCCAGCGCGGAGGCAGTACTCCGCCTCCTCCACCTCACAGTGCTTGACGTACCGATCTGCCTCTTGCTGCGGACGAGCGAGAGCGATCTTGCCATTTCGTTCGGCGCCCACTGGAGCTCCTCGTCGGTGGCACGCTGGAGCTTATCGGCTCACCACCACGCAGCGATGAGGCGCCTAGGGCCTTTAACCTTCCTCACGAAGTATCCGTCTTCATACATGTCGGTGTCAAAACCGGCAGATCTCGGGTAGGGGGTCCCGAACTGTGCATCTAGGCCGGATGGTAACAGGAGACAGGGGACACTTTGTTTTACCCAGGTTCGGGCCCTCTCGATGGAGGTAATACCCTACTCCTGCTTGATTAATATTGATGATATGGGTAGTACAAGAGTAGATCTACCACGAGATCAATGAGGCTAAGCCCTAGAAGCTAGCCTATGGTATGATTGTTGTGTATGGAGTTGATTGCCTACGGACTACAACCCTCCGGTTTATATAGACACCAGATAGGGTTAGGGTTACACAGAGTCGGTTACAATGGTAGGAGATCTTGAATATCGCATCGCCAAGCTTGCCTTCCACGCCAAGGAAAGTCCCATCCGGACACGGGACGAAGTCTTCAATCTTGTATCTTCATAGTCCAGGAGTCCGGCTGAAGGTATAGTCCGGCTATCCGAACACCCCCTAATCCAGGACTCCCTCAGTAGCCCCTGAACCAGGCTTCAATGACGACGAGTCTGGCGCGCAAATTGTCTTCGACATTGCAAGGTGGGTTCCTCCTACAAGTCCTTCATAGAAGATTGTAAACACCAATAGTAGTGTCCGGCTCTGCAAAATAAGCTTCCACATATCGCCATAGAGAGAATAATATTAACACAAATCAAATCTGCTGACGTATTCCGCAGTGCGTCATCACACTACAGCCAAGTCCTTTACTTGAATTGTTTTTACTTTTCCACCTCAGCATGTTTTGCAAGGCGGTTTCCTTGGCATGTCTTATCAAAGCAGAGATCGTGCGCCCCCCCCCTTTACGGGATTCTCATCAATACGGACGTGGATAACCCAAACGGTTACGGGGAGGGCTCCTGGTATTCAACCTCTTATAAAGAGACCAAGGCCTTACTCCTTTTTCCAATCTCAAACGAGTTTGCCCGTCGCCTCGAGTTCCAACACCCTAGGCTTCAGATTCCAGGCGCTTCGGACCTTCGACAATGCCCGGTTCCGACCTTCAAGGCCGATGGATGCCCTCCTCCGTCACGGAGGAGGATGTGCTAAAGTTGAGAGAGGCTAAGTTCTTGACCGCCGAAATTCCGCATAGGTTGCCTGCTCAAGGGCAGGCTATTCCCAATCCCCAGCCCGGTGAGAGCGTAGTGTTCATGTCTCACTTCCTTCGGGGGTTAGGCTTCCCGATGGATCCCTTCGTGAGGGGGCTGCTATTTTATTACGGGCTGGAATTTCATGACTTAGCTCCGGAGTACATCCTCCACATTTCGTCATTCATCGTCATGTGCGAAGCGTTCCTCCGCGTTACTCCTCACTTCAGTTTATGGCTCAAGACTTTTGGAGTGGAGCCGAAGATGATCGAGGGACGGCACGCAGAGTGCAGAGGTGCTGTCATCAGTAAGAATGCCGATGCTCCATGGCCCGAGGGCTCCTTTCAAGAGGAGCTCGGCTTGTGGCAACGAGAGTGGTTCTATATCACCGCTCCCAGGAGTGCCAAGTGGGTGGTGCCTCCTGCCTTTCGCTCGGGTCCCCCACCACGGCTAGCGTCATGGGTCAACAAAGGATTAGATTGGGGGTTATCCAAAGACGTGCCCCTGTTGCAGGGCCACATTAGGGATCTCTTAAAAGGAGACCTCAACCTGGTCAAGGTGACGCAGGTCATGCTGATTCGCCGAACATTGCCCGACAAACATCGCTCCTTCGTCTGTGGGAGTTTAATCCGGAGGGACCACGAGCTCTCCAGCATTTTATGGGCGCAATGCCCGCGGAGATGTATAGACTGTTCTTCGAATCACAGGAAATGTGTCCGAATTTAACCGGGGACGCAGGCCTAAGCTGCAATCGCCCGGATACTCAAGTAAGTAACCTTGTGCGCGGACCTTCTATCTGTATAATTGTCATAAACTTGCCCCTGAAGGAGCCGTCCTTTTAAACAGGAGTGGATAGCGAAGGCAAAGCTGATCAGGTGTCCAGCTCCCCTCCCTGAAACCAGGCCGGATCCCGTGCTGGTCAGGATGCTGGAGATAATGCCTTTGGAGGGGGAGGACAAGGAAACTATGGCCTCCTCGAAGGAGGCTGCTCCGAAGGGAGGAACCGACAATTCCTCTCCTAAGGGGAAGAAGAGAGCCGCCTCTGATGACCCGGAAACCATGGCCTCAAAACGGGGGAGAAAATCCTCGTCAGAGGGTCCGACGCCGGGGAGTTCCTCGGCCAGACTACGCCCTCAAGGGGATCAGCCCTCCAGCGAGCCGTAAGTGGAGAAAAGATTTTCCTTTTGAGGGATGAGAGAAATCCTTGATTTTATTTCTGAGAAGATTAACCGAAATTTTACCTTGTAGCTCGGACCTCAACCCTTCGCAGCAGAGCTCGTCTTCGGGGGATCTTCTTCCGGAGATGATGGAGAGCGGGACGCCTCCCCCTGCCGTGCCGCCCAGCGAGGCGGGCGACCCTGAGGTGTCGTCGTGGAGGGTTTCTCCGAATCCGGCAGGGGCGGAAGATAGCTATGTGGCCCCCCGAGGTTCTCCGTGTCCGGCCTTCGAAAGAGGTCATAGGGTAAGTCCGGCACCGTCTGGTGCTCGGCTGGAGGAACTAAAGATTCTGCTGGGGCGAGCTTCTATCTCAGAAGAGCACCGTGCATTAATGGGCATGGTGATTGAAAGGATTTCATCCGCAGAAAGCGGATTGCATGAGGCCGTCAAAAGTTTACAGACGGGTTTTGAGGTACGTTAGATAATGTACACTTTTGTCAGTTGCACATAAATAAGATGCGCCCTATGTAGATAGTAGCCCCTGAGACTCTGCGCGTTGTCAAGAAATGACGGCACGCAGAGGATCATAATCCCAGGTCTAAGATGTCGCCTTTGAATGTAGGTGGCGAGGTGTCCGGAATCAAGCCAACCTAATGATGTGGCCGAACTAAAGCGGCAACTGGACGTGGCAGATGCCGACATCGCGCTTGTCAACAAGCGGCTTGATGAGGCTCAAGGTATGTAATTCTTCGGGCGACATTAGGTAAGAGGAGCTTCATGCCAGTGTCTTACAATGTGTGTGCTTGACGCAGATGGTACGGCCGCCGTGGAGAATCTTAGGGCAGAACTTGCCCGAGCTAAGGAGCAAGCCAGAAAAAGCGATGCGGCTGCCGAGAAGGCCCTTGAAGGGCTGAGAGCCGAACAGGCTGCTCACTGCCGAAGCAAAGAAGAGATGGCCGAGATGGCCGAGAAGTTAAAGAGCGCTGCAGACCGTTGCAAACTTCTTGAGAAAGAAGACCGGGCGAGACAGACAGACTTAGAGAAGGCTGTTGCCGATGCCAAGGACGCTCGCTCTGTGATGAGAGCTGCGAAAGAGGAGCTGCGTTAGGCCGAACAGATTGCGGCTGGAAAGCCCTTTATGCTGCGAAGGAAGGTTTGTGATCCGAAGTTTGCTCCGTTGGAAAGGATGTGGAGTGTGGAGGACACCTATCTAGATTTGGCAGCAAGTGCTGCTGATGCGACCGAACACTTTCGAGATCTGGAAGATCGTGAAGTGGAAAAGCTTTTCTGGTCATAGTTTCACAATCCAGAGCGTCCACTGGCTGTGGACGATCGCCTGGCTCAATGGGCCGAGCTGAATAGATTGTCCGTACTCGCCATGAAGTACGTCATGGGTCATCTGTGGCCTGGGAGATCGGAGCCGAAGAGTTATTTCAGCTTGGTGCAGCAATTCCTTGACGCGGTGCCGCGTATAGATGCAATGAAGAGGTCAGCATGCATAGAGGGCGCTAGGATGGCTCTTGCCCGTGTTAAGACATACTGGGCAGAGATGGAGACCACCGTTGTTGCGTCCCGAGATTCGGACAAAAGCCGAGTACCCTCCGAGCACTATTTTCAGGAAGTTCTTGAAGGCGCTCGTGTAATAGAGACGCAGTGCTCGAAAGATGCTATGTTATGATATACATATGTAATTATAAAGTAATATTTTGATTACCTGTAGTGGCCTTTTTTATACTTGTGCCTCCAAGTATTGGGAACACCTTCTATGCGGCCGTTTTAATATATATATATATATATATATATATATAGAATCTGAAAGATGGCAGTCGTTGGCTTCAGCCCCCACGCACATAGTGCGGGGGTGCTCGTAGAAGACGCATTTTCACACTTCACCCAATGTCTTGGTCCTACAAAGGAGGTGATAGCGCAGCGGGCCAGGCAATCGGACTATAATGCTTTAACACTTTCACTTAGCCATAGGTGTTTGACAATGAGACTCTTTAGGTAGCTCCTTGGTGGCAACTGCGCTCGTCCGAATTCGGGACGCGTATGTGCCTGACCGGGAAGCGGCCCTTCATTAAAGCGGAGGAATCTGGTAGATTCCGATAGGTTATCGAGTGGCTGACCAGTCTCACGCTACATCATGACAGTCACTTTTCGGCTTTCTCTACTGAGGTGCTTGCCCTGGCCGAACCGGGGGCACAATCGCAGTAGTTCTCCTGGTGCTACCTTAGCCGATAGAGCGGAACGTAAGGTAGCCGAACTCAGGAGCCGGGCAACCCAACATTTGACCAAAGACATGATTCGGAGCTGATGCATATAATGCCAAAACTCGCGACGCCGAACACTCCCTAAGGTGTTCGGTCTTTATGAGTGCGGGCAAAACAACACTCTTTATTAAAAAAGCCCCTAGTGTCCAGGTACGTGCAAAAATTCTGACGTGGCCACATGCCAAGACGCCAGCCTCCTTCTTGGTTATACTAGAAAGGAAAAACCAGGGGATGTGTAGCAACAAGAGACAGTAAAAAAGGTTTACGCAGGGTCTTAATCTAAAAAGAATCCTTTAGGACGGGTCCCAACTCCACGTCTGCGCCTGTGTCTCCGTTGTGCCGTATCCTGGACGGGCGCCGCACAACGTTCATCTGTAAAAGAGAGGAACTGAGTTTAAAACGGGTCGTGCCGAAAAAGTTTAAAATAAGCAAAGTATAAAGTAAGATATATGAGATTGAGCTTTATTGTCTCTTATTGTATATGCGTGGAGCCCCTAGTGCGGGGGTATATGGCTCTAGGCCTGCATCAATGATGATTTTGCACCGAACTCGTCTATCCGTGTTCGTGGTCTTGAATGACCTATTTTGAAGTTTATTGGCCAGTGAGGCCATTTTGCTGTGGGGCTGTCAAAGCGGCCGCACAGTCCTCCGCTTGGGGAGGTGCACTTTAGTGCTTCCCCTTCAAAGAGATGATGCCTCGTGGACCGAGCATCTTGAGCGTAAGAGATGCGTAATGCGGTATTGCGTTAAAGCGAGCGAAAGCTTCACGTCCTAGTAGTGCTTGATAGCGACTTGAGAACGGGACGATATGGAAGGTCAGCTTTTCGCGGCGAAGGTTATCGGCAGAGCCGAATGTGACTGTGAGCCGGAGAAAACCCGTACAATGGGTGTCCGGACCAGGTATTACCCCTTGAAAGGAGGTTTTACTGCGGCGGATTCTTGCTGGGTTTATCCCCATGTGCTGGATTGTATCCTGATATATCAGGTTTAGTCCACTGCCGCCGTCCATAAGGACATTTGAAAACTTGAGTCTGCCAATTATTGGATCGAGTATCAAGGCAGTCCAGCCTACATTCTTGATATTCCTAGAATAATCTAGCTGATCGAAGATGATCGGTTTTGACAACCAGTGGCAGGACCCTTTGGGCCGTGTGGTGCGTACCTTTACGGGTGCCGCACATTTTGTTATGTGAAGTGAGTTCGCTGTTTTTACTTCTTGTGGGAAGTTCTTTTGTTTCCTGGTGCTCTGCTTTTGGGGTTCGTCCTCGTCTTCGCTTGGTGTGTCAAGCCCCTTGTGTTCGGCATTGAGTCTGCCAGATTGTTTGAAAACCCAACAGTCTCTGTGGGTATGGTTAGCAGGCTTCCCGAGAGTACTGTGTATCTGACATATCCTATCCAGGATTTTATTCAGGTTGGATGGATCGTCCTTGTTATCCTGGGGGGGGGGGTGATTTTTCCTGATTTTGTCGTGAGCCTTTGAATCCGGCATTGACTGCCGTGCTCTTCGGACTTTTGTCCTTACTCCAGCGACGGTCCTTGTTGCATCGCGGTTTTCCGTTTCCATCCCTAGTTTTGGATGTACTTGGGTTGCTGGGGCTGCACCTTGCCAACCAGCTATCCTCCCTTGCACAAAAGCGGGTCATGAGGCTTGTTAGTGCGGCCATTGTTCTTGGCTTTTCTTGCCCGAGGTGTCTGGCGAGCCATTCGTCTCGGACATTATGCCTGAAAGCTGCTAAGGCTTCAGCGTCCGGACAGTCGACTATCTGATTCTTTTTAGTGAGGAATCTATTCTAGAACTGCCGAGCTGATTCTCCGGGTTGTTGAGTTATGTGACTAAGATCGTCTGCATCCGGAGGGCGGACATAGGTCCCTTGAAAGTTTGCTCGGAAAGCGTCCTCGAGCTCTTCCCAGCTTCCAATTGTGTTTTCGGGAAGGCTTTTAAGACAATGCCGAGCTGGCCCTTTAAGCTTAAGGGGTAGATATTTTATGGCATGGAGATCATCTCCTCTAGCCATGTGGATGTGGAGGATATAATCCTCGATCCAGACTCCAGGGTCTGTTGTTCCATCATATGCCTCTATGTTTACGGGTTTGAATCCCTTTGGGAATTCATAGCCCAGGACCTCATCGGTGAAACATAGGGGGTGTGCGGCGCCCCTGTATTTGGGTGTGCCGGATTCTGATGACGGCTTCATAGCGTAGCTTACGAGAGCTTGCTTTCTTGGCCCATAAATGGACCTGACTGGGCCATGATGCGAATCTTTAAGTGGGTCGCATGCCGATTTAAGTGTGGCGCCGCTTGCCGCTTTATGGGGTCGTCTATCCGACCGTGTGGCTTTTTCATTTTTTGAATGCGAGGGCTCTAGGGCCTCTTCGTCGAATTCAGGCAGTAGCTTTCTTTTCGGATAGCTTTTAGTGCGGCGACTGTCGCCGTACTTATCTGTTGTATTGGTTACTTTGCTCCATCTAATCCGGAGTGCATCTTCCGCTGTTTTTAGCTTCCGCTTCTGCTTTTTTAGGCTGCGTGCAGTTGCAACGAGCCTCTCGTGGAGATTCTTCTGCTCCATAGGTTTATTCGGCGTGAGGTTGTCCGGAATGCCGTTTTCACCGGAGGAGGGATGTTCTGTTTCTCTATCCGTGTTGCCTTGTTCGGACGGTTTCTCTAGGGCCTGCTCGTCGTCTACCGGCTCGTCCTGCTCTATGGCTGGGTTTTTGTTGAGGCGGGGCTTGGGTCAGTGTTTACGCCGACGCTTTGATTGCTTTTCGGGGGGTCGGTCTCCCGTCCCATCCCATTTTTCCTCGTTGTCGCTTCCTTTAGGGGTATCCACCATGTATACATCGTGGGATGAGGTGGCTGTCCAATGCCCTATGGGCGTTGGTTCGTCGGTATCTCCTGCATCGTCATCCATGATGTCGATGTCTCCGGAGTCGCAGTTGAGCACGTCGTTTAAATTGTCGACAGTGGCTACCAAGTGGGTGGTGGGTGGGCTTTGAATTTCTTCATCGTCCGTATCCCATCCTCGCTGACCGTAATCCGGCCCGGGCTCTCCTGATAAAGAGAGAGACTTTAGAGAATTCAGGATGTCGCCGAAGGGTGAGTGCTGAAAGATGTCCGCGGCAGTGAACTCCATTATTGGCGCCCAATCGGGTTTGATCAACAGGGACGCGAGGGGTTCGGAGTTCGGAGAGGAATCCATCTCCTTGGAGTCACGGGCCGTGCAAAGTGCGGGGCTGGCGTTTGGCTTGATCGCATTTGAGATTACAGCCCCCGAGGTGACGTCCAACCGCTCACCCTCGATTGGCGCAGCTGGCTCCAAATTATGGGTCAGAGCCGGTGCGTTTGCGGCCTCCAGGGTACTGTTCGGCGGCAGAGCTAGATCATGCCCCACGAGACAGTGCGGCGCGCTTGGCTGTGGCTCGAATCCGTCGAAGATCAAATCTCCGCGGATGTCTGCCGTGTAGTTTAGGCTTCCAAACCTGACTTGATGGTCAGGGGCGTAGCTTTCGATCTGCTCCAGGTGGCCAAGTGAATTGGCCCGCAGTGCGAAGCCGCCGAAGACGAAGATCTGTCTGGGGAGAAAAGTCTCACCCTGGACTGCATCGTTGTTGATGATCGAAGGAGCCATCGGGCCTAAAGGTGACGACACAGAGGAACTCTCAATGAAAGCACCAATGTCGGTGTCAAAACCGGCGGATCTCGGGTAGGGGGTCCCGAACTATGCGTCTAGGCCAGATGGTAACAGGAGACAGGGGACACTTTGTTTTACCCAGGTTCGGGCCCTCTCGATGGAGGTAATACCCTACTCCTGCTTGATTAATATTGATGATATGGGTAGTACAAGAGTGGATCTACCACGAGATCAAGGAGGCTAAGCCCTAGAAGCTAGCCTATGGTATGATTGTTGTGTATGGAGTTGATTGCCTAGGGACTACAACCCTCCGGTTTATATAGACACCGGACAGGGTTAGGGTTACACAGAGTCGGTTACAATGATAGGAGATCTTGAATATCGCATGCCAAGCTTGCCTTCCACGCCAAGGAAAGTCCCATCCGGACACGGGACGAAGTCTTCAATCTTGTATCTTCATAGTCCAGGAGTCTGGCTGAAGGTATAGTCCGGCTATCCGAACACCCCATAATCCAGGACTCCCTCAATACACCTCCGCATGATGACACGACCGCCCCCAAAGCTCCACCGCCTCCTTTTTCTAGGTGGCATCACGGGCTTCACATGCCGCCTGGTACCTGGCTTCCTCCTCCGCCATCTCCTTCTTGAGTGCCACTTGCCTGGCTTTCTCAGCTGGCGACAACGACTTTCACAGATAAAGATTGTACTAGCCCCAAAACCAATCCAAAGTTGGGGGGTCCGGTGCAACCTTGTCCGGCGGCGCGTAGGGGTCCTCCTCGTCGCTGCTCTTCGACTGAGCGTCCTCTGGGGGCGGCGACTCCTCGTCGGCGCGTGGGTAGATCGGCGGCGCCATGGCAGAGAT
>NC_041390.1:399362342-399442273 GCF_002162155.2 Triticum dicoccoides | reverse complement strand
GGGGGCGAGCGAGGGGAGGATGTAGATGAGAATACAGGCGGGACGACATGAGCAAGGTAGTATTTATTGGCATCCGGAATCTAGATCGACGGGAATAGTACACACGTCGGCCGGAATTTACGAGTTCTGTAGTTTGAATTACACATGATTCCCACAGCAAAATCTGTGTGTGAACTTAATAGCTGACGGTTTCCAATACAGAGCCGTGTTTGATTAATAACCCCCGCCATCACCTTCCAAACCTTGAGATGCGAAATAGAGTGCCAATCATGTGGGGGCCGGTTGTCTTGCCAGATCTTTACATTTTCTTTTTTGAACACCGGATATTTACATCGTTTGATGATTTTTTAACTCCACATAAGTACACAAAAATAATTACCATTATGGTTAGCCGTTGCATGTAGATGTAGTTCAAATTTGAATTACGGTCATTAAATGGCTAGAAAATCACTGAAATGTCTTTAAAAGGTCAAATGACCCTTAGAATTTTCCAAATTTTCACATGGCAGTTCTATTAGTGCACGTTAAATGTAGAAAAAATTTGAAGGCCATAAGAGGAAGCTATCTCATGTTCGTCATCAAACATACATTGTTCCCTCTCGAAACCACGAGCCTTCTAGTGAGTTGCTCTGGTTTGTGAGGGGTGTGTGTCCAAATTTTCATCAAACATGCCAATTGTTTTACCACATCATCTTGGTGGTATCACATAACATCAAGCAAGGTTGTTTCATGTTTTTCTGATCATTTTTTAATTTTTTGGAATTAAAATGCCACGACACTCCATGCATGTGACCATGCCGTGACATCAATATGTTTGAAATTCCTTCTAATTTCCTGCACATGGAATTAACTCGCACACAAGTACACAAATATGTTTTTTCAAACCATTGTGGTTAAACGTTGCATGTAAATGTAGTTCAAATTTGAATTACGGTCATTAAATGGCTAGAAAATCACTTAAATGTCTTTAAAAGGTCAAATGACCCCTAGAATTTTCCAAATTTTCACATGACAGTTGTATTAGTGCACGTTAAACATAAAAAAATTAAAGGCCGTAAGAGGAAGCTATCTCCCGTCCATCATCAAACATGCATTGTTCCCTCTTGGAATCACGAGCCTTCTAGTGAGTTGCTCCTGTTTGTGAGGGGTGTGTGTCCAAACTTTCGTCAAATAGACCAATTTTTTTACCACATCATCTTGGTGACATGACATTATATCAAGCAAGGTTTCATGTTTTTCTGATCATTTTTTAATTTTTTGGAATTAAAATGTCATGGCACTCCATGCATGTGTCCATGCCGTGAGACCAATATGTTTGAAAATTCCTTCAAATTTACTACACATGGAATTAACTCGCACACAAGTACACAAATATGATTTTTTCAAACCGTTATGGTTAGCCATTGCATGTAGATGTAGTTCAAATTTTAATTACGGTCATTAAATGGCTAGAAAATCACTGAAATGTCTTTAAAAGGTCAAATGACCCCTGAAATTTTCCAAATTTTCACATGACAGTTGTATTAGTGCACGTTAAACGTAGAAAAAATTTGAAGGCCATAACAGGAAGCTATCTCCCGTTCGTCATCAAACATGCATTGTTCCCTCTCGGAACCACGAGCCTTCTAGTGAGTTGCTCTAGTTTGTGAGGGGTGTGTGTCCAAACTTTCATTAAACATGCCATTTTTTTACCACATCATCTTGGTGGCATGATGCTACCTCTTGAGCACTGCGTTGGTTTTCCCTTGAAGAGGAAATGGTGATGCAGCAAAGTAGCGTAAGTATTTCCCTCAGTTTTTGAGAACCAAGGTATCAATCCAGTAGGAGATCACGCTCGAGTCCCACGCACCGCTACTACTATTACTCCACACATCGACCGCTATCCAGCATGCATCTAGAGTATTAAGTTCATAAGAACAGAGTAATTCTTTAAGTAAGATGACATGATATAGAGGGATAAACTCATGCAATATGATACAAACCGCATCTTTTTATCCTCGATGGCAACAATACAATACATGCCTTGATGCCCCTGCTGTCACTGGGAAAGGACACCGCAAGATTGAACCCAAAGCTAAGCACTTCTCCCATTGCAAGAAAGATCAATCTAGTAGGCCAAACGAAACTGATAATTCGAAGAGACTTGCAAAGATAAACCAATCATACATAAAAGAATTCAGAGGAGAATCAAATATTGTTCATAGATAAACTGGATCATAAACCCACAATTCATCGGATCTCGACAAACACACCGCAAAAGAAGATTACATCGAATAGATCTCCAAGAGAATCGAGGAGAACTTTGTATTGAGATCCAAAGAGAGAGAAGAAGCCATCTAGCTAATAACTATGGAACCGTAGGTCTGAAATTAACTACTCACACATCACCGGAGAGGCCATGGAGTCGATGTAGAGGCCCTCCATGATCAATTCCCCCTCTGGCGGAGCTCCGGAAAAGGCCCCGAGATGGGATCTCTCGGGTACAGAAGGTTGCGGCAGTGGAATTAGGTTTTCGTGGTGCTCCTGGATGTTTGGGGGGGGGGTATGTGGACTTATATAGGAGGAAGAAGTACGTCGGTGGAGCATCGAGGGGCCCACGAGGGTGGAGGGCGCGCCCCCCTGCCTCGTGGCTTCCTCGGTTGTTTCTTGACGCCCACTCCAAGTCTCCTAGATCACGTTTGTTGAGAAAATCACATTCCCGAAGGTTTCATTCTGTTTGGAGTCCGTTTGATATTCCTTTCCTTCGAAACCCTAAAATAGGCAAAAAAACAGCAATTTGGGTTGGGCCTCCTGTTAGTAGGTTAGTCCCAAAAATGATATAAAAGTGTAAAATAAAGCCCATTAACATCCAAAATAGATTATATAATAGCATGGAGCAATCAAAAAATATAGATACATTGGAGACGTATCAAGCATCCCCAAGCTTAATTCCTGCTTGTCCTCGAGTATGTAAATGATAAAAGAAGAATTTTGATGTGGAATGCTTTCTAACATATTTCTCAATGTAATTTTTCTTTTTGTGGCATGAATGTTCAGATCTGAAAGATTCAAGATAAAAGTTTAATATTGACATATAAATAATAATACTTCAAACATACTAACTAAGCAATCATGTCTTCTCAAAATAACATGGCCAAAGAAAGTTATCCCTACAAAATCATATAGTCTGGCTATGCTCTGTCTTCACCACACAAAATATTTAAATCATGCACAACCCCGATGACAAGCCAAGAAATTGTCTCATACTTTTGATGTTCTCAAACTTTTTCAATCTTCACGCAATATATGAGCGTGAGCCATGGATATATCACTATATGTGGAATAGAATCGTGGTTGTGGAGAAGACAAAAAGGAGAAGATAGTCTCACATCAACTAGGCGTATCAACGGGCTATGGAGATGCCCATCAGTAGATATCAATGTGAGTGAGTAGGGATTGCCATGCAATGGATGCACTAGAGATATAAGTATATGAAAGCTCAACAAAAGAAACTAAGTGGGTGTGCATCCAACTCGCTTGCTCATGAAGACCTAGGGCATTTTGAGGAAGCCCATCATTGGAATATACAAGCCAAGTTCTATAATGAAAAATTCCCACTAGTATATGAAAGTGATATCATAGGCGACTCTCTATCATGAAGATCATGGTGCTAATTTGAAGCACAAGTGTGGAAAAAGGATAGTAGCATTGTCCCTTCTCTATTTTTCTCTCATTTTTTATTTGGGCCTTCTTTTTTTGGCCTCTTTCTTTTTTTTTTGTCCGGAGTCTCATCCCGACTTGTGGGGGAATCATAGTCTCCATCATCCTTTCCTCACTTGGGAAAATGCTCTAATAATGATGATAATCACACTTTAATTTCTTACAACTCAATAATTACAACTCAATACTTAGAACAAAATATGACTCTATGTGAATGCCTCCGGCGGTGTACCGGGATGTGCAACGGTGCATGAGTGACATGTATGAAGAATTATGAACAGTGGCTTTGCCACAAATACGATGCCAACTACATGATCATCCAAGCAATATGACAATGATGAAGCATGTCATAATAACGGAATGGTAGAAATTTGCATGGAAATATATCTTGAAATGGCTATGGAAATGCCATAATAGGTAGGTATGGTGGCTGTTTTGAGGAAGGTATATGGTGGGTTTAAGGTACCGGCGAAAGTTGCACGATACTAGAGAGGCTAGCAATGGTGGAAGGGTGAGAGTGCGTATAATCCATGGACTCAACATTAGTCATAAAGAACTCACATACTTATTGCAAAAATCTATTAGTTATCGAAACAAAGTGTTACACACGTGCTTCTAGGGGGATAGATTGGTAGGAAAAGACCATCGCTCGTCCCTGACCGCCACTCATAAGGAAGACAATCAATAAATAAATCATGCTCCGACTTCATCACATAATGGTTCACCATACGTGCATGCTACGGGAATCACAAACTTCAACACAAGTATTTCTCAAATTCACAACTACTCAACTAGGATGACTCTAATATCACCATCTCCATATCTCAAAACAATTATCAAGTATCAAACTTCTCATAGTATTCAATGCACTTCTATGAAAGTTTTTATATTAAAGAAAATTTCCATGTTGTTATAAAGGACTCTCAAAATAATATAAGTGAAGCATGAGAGATCAATTATTTCTATAAAATAAAACCACAGCCGTGCTCTAAAAGATATAAGTGAAGCACTAGAGCAAAAACTATATAGCTCAAAAGATATAAGTGAAGCACATAGAGTATTCTAATAAATTTCAAATCATGTGAGTCTCTCTCAAAAGGTGTGTACAGCAAGGATGATTGGGGTAAATTAAAAAGCAAAGACTCAAATCATACAAGACGCTCCAAGAAAAACACATATCATGTGGTGAATAAAAATTATAGCTCCAAGTAAAGTTACCGATAGACGAAGACGAAAGAGGGGATGCCTTCCGAGGCATCCCCAAGCTTAGGATTTTTGGTGTCCTTGAATTTTACCTTGGGTGCCATGGGCATCCCCAATCTTAGGCTCTTGCCACTCCTTGTTCCGTAATCCATCAAATCTTTACCCAAAACTTGAAAACTTCACAACACAAAACTCAAAATAGAAAATCTCGTGAGCTCCGTTAGCGAAAGAAAACAAAATACCACTTCAAGGTACTGTAATGAACTCATTCTTTATTTATATTGGTGTTAAACCTACTGTATTCCAACTTCTCTATGGTTTATAAACTCTTTTACTAGCCATAGATTCATTAAAATAAGCAAACAACACAAGAAAAACAGAATCTGACAAAAACAGAACAGTCTGTAGTAATATGTAGCTAACGCAACTTGTGGAACCCCAAAAATCTAAATTATGGACGTGAGGAATTTATCTATTAATCTTCTGCAAAAAGAATTAACTAAATATCACTCTCCAAATAAAAATGGCATCAATTCTCGTGAGCGCTAAAGTTTCTGTTTTTTACAGCTAGATCAAAAAGACTTTCCCCAAGTCTTCCCAACGGTTCTACTTGGTACAAACACTAATTAAACACAAAAAATACAACCAAAACAGAGGATAGATAAATTATTTATTACTAAACAGGAGCGAAAAGCAAGAAATAAAAATAAAATTGGGCTGCCTCCCAACAAGCGCTATCGTTTAACGCCCCTAGCTAGGCATAAAAGTAAGGATAGATCTAGGTATTGCCATCTTTGGTAGGCAATCCATAAGTGGCTCTCATAATAGATTCATACGGTAATTTAATTTTATTTCTAGAAAATTGTTCCATGCCTTTCTTTAATGTAAATTGGAATTTAATATTCCCTTCCTTCATATCAACAATTGCACCAATCGTTCTAAGTAAAGGTCTACCAAGAATAATAGGACATGAAGGATTGCAATCTATATCAAGAACAATGAAATCTACGAGCACATAGTTCCTATTTGCAACAATAAGAACATCATTAATTCTTCCCATAGGTTTCTTAATAGTGGAATCCGCAAGGTGCAAGTTCAAAGAACAATCATCAAAATCACGGAAACCTAACAAATCACACAAAGTTTTTGGAATCGTGGAAACACTAGCACCCAAATCACACAAAGCATAACACTCATGATCTTTAATTTTAATTTTTATTGTAGGTTCCCACTCATCATAAAGTTTTCTAGGGATAGAATCTTCCAACTCAAGTTTTTCTTCATAAGATTGCATCAAAGCATCAACGATATGTTTAGTAAAAGCTTTATTTTGACTATAAACATGAGGAGAATTTAGCATGGATTGCAACAAGGAAATAAAATCTATCAAAGTGAAATTATCATAATTAAATTCCTTGAAATCCAAAATAGTGGGTTCATTGCTATTTAAAGTTTTAACCTCTTCAATCCCACTTTTAACAATTTTTGCATTAAGATCTAAAAACTCCGAATTTTTGGAACGCCTTCTAGGTAAAGGTGGATCATATTAAGTACCATCATTATCAAGATTCATATTGCCAAAAAAAGATTTAATAGGAGACACATCAATAACTTTTAGATCTTCATCATTATTATCATGAAAACTAGAAGAACACGCCTTCACAAAACAATCTTTCTTAGCACGCATCCTAGTGGTTCTTTCTTTGCACTCATTAATGGAAATTCCCATGGCTTTGAGAGACTCATTGATATCATGCTTAGGTGGAATATATCTAAGTTTCAAAGAATCAACATCAAGAGAAATTATGTCCACGTTCCTAGCCAACTCATCAATCATAAGCAATTTTTCTTCAATCAAAGCATTGGAATTCTTTTGCGAACTAATAAATTATTTAATATTAGATTCAATATCAGAGGGTATCTTATTATAATTTCCATAAGAATTGTTGTAGGAATTACCATAATTATTAGAGGAATTACTAGGAAACGACCTAGAATTAAAATTACCTCTATATGCGTTATTACCGAAATTGTTCCTACCAACAAAATTCACATCCATAGATTCATTTTTATTATCAATCAAAGTAGACAAAGGCATATCATTAGGATCTGTAGGAGCACTCTTATTAGCAAACAATTTCATAAGTTCATCCATCTTTCCACTCAAAACATTAATCTCTTCAACTGCATGCACTTTTTTGCTAGTAGATCTTTCGATGTGCCATTGAGAATAATTAACCATAATGTTATCTAGGAGTTTAGTAGCTTCCCCTAAAGTGATTTCCATAAAAGTGCCTCCCGCGGCCGAATCTAAAAGATTTCTAAAAGCAAAATTCAATCCGACATAATTTTTTTGTATAATCATCCAAAGATTCAAACCATGTGTAGGGCAATTACATATCATTAATTTCATCCTCTCGCAAGATTGTGCAACATGTTCATGATCAAGTTGCTTAAAATTCATAATATCGTTTCTAAGAGAGATGATTTTAGCGGGAGGAAAATACTTAGAGATAAAAGCATCTTTGCACTTATTCCATGAATCAATACTATTTTTAGGCAAAGACGAAAACCAAGCTTTAGCACGATCTCTAAGGGAAAAAGGAAATAGCTTCAATTTAACAATATCATTGTCCACACATTTCTTCTTTTGCATATCACACAAATCAACAAAGCTATTTAGATGGGTAGCGACATCTTCACTAGGAAGGCCGGCGAATTGATCTTTCATGACAAGATTCAACAAAGCAGCATTAATTTCACAAGATTCAGCATCGGTAAGAGGAGCAATCGGAGTGCTAAGAAAATCATTGTTGTTGGTATTGGTAAAGTCACACAATTTAGTATTATCTCGAGCCATCGTGACAAGCAAGCAATCCAATACACAAGCAAACAAGAAACATGCAAAAAGGCAAATAGAAAAAAGAGAAGGGAAACGGGAAAAGAGAGGGCGAGAGGAAAAGAGGGCGAATAAAATGGCAAGGGTGAAGTGGGGGGGAGGAAAACGAGAGGCAAATGGCAAATAATGTAATGTGAGGGATAAGAGTTTGTGATGGGTACTTGGTATGTCTTGACTTGTGCATAGACTCCGGCAATGGTGCCAAAGATGGCTCGTCGTTAGGAGTCAAATCTTGACTTGACTTGGCGCGAATCTCCCCGGCAACGGCGCCAGAAATCCTTCTTGCTACCTCTTGAGCACTGCGTTGGTTTTCCGTTGAAGAGGAAAGGGTGATGCAGCAAAGTAGCGTAAGTATTTCCCTCAGTTTTTGAGAACCAAGGTATCAATCCAGTAGGAGATCACACTCGAGTCCCACGCACCTACACAAACAAATAAGAAACTCGCAACCAACGCGATAAAGGGGTTGTCAATCCCTTCATGGTCACTTACGAGAGTGAGATCTGATAGATATGATAAGACAATATTTTCGGTATTTTTATGATAAAGATGCAAAGTAAAATAAATGGGAAAAGAAATAACTAAGTGTTGGAAGATTAATATGATGGAAGATAGACCCGGGGCCATGGGTTTCACTAGTGGCTTCTCTCAAGAGCATAAGTATTACGGGGGGTAAACGAATTACCGTCGAGCAATTGATAGAATTGAGCATAGTTATGAGAATATCTAGGTATGATCATGTATATAGGCATCACGTCCGCGACAAGTAGACCAAAACGATTCTGCATCTACTACTATTACTCCACACATCGACCGCTATCCAACATGCATCTAGATTATTAAGTTCATAAGAACAGAGTAATGCTTTAAGTAAGATGACATGATGTAGAGGGATAAACTCATGCAATATGATATAAACCCCATCTTTTTATCCTCGATGGCAACAATATAATACGTGCCTTGCTGCCCCTGTTGTCACTGGGAAAGGACACCGCAAGATTGAACCCAAAGCTAAGCACTTCTCTCATTGCAAGAAAGATCAATCTAGTAGGCCAAACCAAACTGATAATTCAAAGAGACTTGCAAAGATAAACCAATCATACATAAAATAATTCAGAGGAGAATCAAATATTGTTCATAGATAAACTGGATCATAAACCCACAATTCATCGGATCTCGACAAACACACCACAAAAGAAGATTACATCAAATAGATCTCCAAGAGAATCAAGGAGAACTTTGTATTGAGATCCAAAGAGAGAGAAGAAGCCATCTAGCTAATAACTATGGACCTGTAGGTCTGAAATAAACTACTCATACATACCGGAGAGGCCATGGAGTTGATGTATATGCCCTTCGTGATCAATGCCCCCTTCGACGGAGCTCCAGAAAAGGTCCCGAGATGGGATCTCTCGGGTATAGAAGGTTGCAGCGGTGGAATTAGGTTTTTGTGGTGCTCGTGGATGTTTGGGGGGTACGTGGACTTATATAGGAGGAAGAAGTACGTCGGTGGAGCATCAAGGGGCCCACGAGGGTGGAGGGCGCGCCCAGGTGGGTAGGCGCGCCCCCTGCCTCGTGGCTTCCTCGGTTGTTTCTTGACGCCCACTCCAAGTCTCCTAGATCACGTTTGTTGAGAAAATCACGTTCCCGAAGGTTCCATTCCGTTTGGACTCCGTTTGATATTCCTTTTCTTCGAAACCCTAAAATAGGCAAAAAAAAACAGCAATTTGGGCTGGGCCTCCGGTTAGTAGGTTAGTCCCAAAAATGATATAGAAGTGTAAAATAAAGCCCATTAACATCCAAAATAGATAATATAATAGCATGGAGCAATAAAAAATTATGGATACGCTGGAGACGTATCACATGACATTACATCAAGCAAGGTTTCATGTTTTTCTGATCATTTTTTAATTTTTTGGAATTAAAATGCCATAGCACTCCATGCATGTGTCCATGCCGTGATACCATTATGTTTGAAACTTCCTTCCAATTTACTGCACGTGGAATCAACTCGCACACAAGTACACAAATATGATTTTTCAAACCGTTATGGTTAGCTGTTGCATGAAGATGTAGTTCAAATTTGAATTACGATCATTAAATGACTAGAAAATCACTTAAATGTCTTTAAAAGGTCAAATGACCTCTAAATTTTTACAAATTTTCACATGACAGTTGTATTAGTGCACGTTAAATGTAGAAAAAATTTGAAGGCTGTAAGGGGAAGCTATCTCCCGTTCGTCATCAAACATGCATTGTTCCCTCTCGGAACCACGAGCCTTCTAGTGAGTTGCTTCGGTTTGTGAGGGGTGTGTGTCCAAACTTTCGTCAAACATGCCAAATTTTTTACCACATCATCTTGGTGGCATGACATTACATGATGCAAGGTTTCATGTGTTTCTGATCTTTTTTTTTTGGAATTTAAATGCCATGGCACTCCATGCTTAATTGTGTCATAGCCGTTAGACCAACATGTTTGAAAATTTCTTCCAATTTACTACACATGGAATTAAATCGTACAGAAGTACACAAAATATGACTTTTCAAACCTTTATGGTTAGCTGTTGCATGTACATGTAGTTCATTTTTGAATTATGGTCATTAAATGGCTAGAAAATCACTTAAATGTCTTAAAAGGTCAAATGACCCCTGAAATTTTCCAAAATTTGACATGACAGTTGTATTAGTACTACAAATTTTCTCGTACATTTAGAACACCGTCCGTTGCCACTTTAGTCCAAATTCGTCTCACAGCTAATAAAAAAATATCAATAGCGCACACAGTTTTTTATAGGAACCGTTTGTGATGAAATTCCTGGGTCTATTTAAGTCTTCCTCCTTAAGCTTCGCCGGCTCGTCTGCTCAAGTGCCGGCAACCACCAAATCCACAAATCCTGATCCACATTCCCGCAACCCCTTCTTGTAAAGATGACGTTGTGGAAACTCTACGTGAAGGCTTGTACGATGGCCGCGTCGTCCCCGAGCGCCACCGCCTGTGCCGAGAGCGCGACCGCCTACGCCGAGAGTGCCGTCGCATCCGCATTGAGCGCGGCTGCATCCGCCGAGAGGGCGTCTGTGGCAGCCAATAGGGCAGCTGCAGTAGCCGAGATGGCTGCAGCTGCTGCTGCGATGGCGACTGCAAACACCGAGAGCACTCGAGCTGCCGTTCATGCCGCCAATGTCGCCCTGGCCCGGGTCGAGGCCATCCACGCCAAGATCGAGGACGCACACGCCAAGATATTCCAGGCCACCTCGGAATCCAGCATGCAACCCAGTCTTAAAAGGCGGTGGTGGCCATGGAGCACCTGCTTCCTCATGAGATCGCCGAGCGGGAGCTAAAGATGTAGGAGGCGGTGGAGATCGAGGAGCGCTGGGAGGAGGAGTTGCGCGTGGTCGAGGTCGAGGTAGAGAAGAGTCTGTCCGTCGAGGAATCAGCGGTGGAGTATGAACACGAGCTCTGGCGCAACCACTACTATGAGTACTACAACCTTGAGGGCGGCGCCGAGGACGAGGACGAGAACGTGGTCGACTTCAGCAGGGAGACGCGGAGTCCACTAACGGCAACATGTCGCCAAGACAAGTCATCGACGTCTCATCTCACACCGGTGATGCATAGGCCAGCGCGGCGGCGGATTTGTTAAAATTATGTGTACTTAGGCTTTGTTTTTAATGCTACTCTTTTGTTAGAGCAATGTTTAGGTCAACTGGCTCTGTTTAATTACTAAAATTGCTCGATTCAGTAAATGTGGTCTGTGTGCTGTACGCTCTTTTGTGTGCCCAAATTAGCAAGCGATGTTAAATTATGAAATGACGTACCCGGGGAAATTTCCACCAAAATTAGAATTATCAAACTCATCCCATGCGCGTAAAGCAGAAGAATCGTTTGCGATGCACACAATCGTTCAAAGTGAATGGCATCCATCGGCACCGTGCACAAAGTTTCCCTCCACATTTCAATTTTTTTGGCCTACCACCAAAATATCTACCCTGCCCCCTTCCCCACCCCATTTTCTCCCTGACCACAAGTCACATTTCCCCTGTTCCCTCCTTCCTTCCTTCCTAAGCTATAGCCGCTTCCTCGCTTGCTTCCTCGCTCTCCCCGTCTCACATCCTACTGCCGGGGTCGCCATGGTCTTCTTCAATGACCTCTCTAGCGGTTCCTCCTCCGACGATGACTCCTTCACCACCCGGGTATGCCTCTCTTCTCTCTCTCGGGCTATGACTTGGAATGAAGGATTTTCACCCGGTGGTCAATTTGAGTCATTTTTTCCTCTTGTAGCTCCCTAGGACCATCAGTTCCAACGAATGGAGCGGGGTGGCTGAAGATCTGTCTGCTTGTTGTCACCATCAATCTCCATGCGTGAAGCTAGTTGCATTTGAATCTGTGAACAGTGAGAGGAAATATATGGCATATGCAGAGAAGATTAGACCCTCTTTTATTGTTACAAATCATTTGTTAGATGTGATTCAGACACTGTCACGGTCCCAACCCATTGCATGCCTTCAACCAAACATATCCTAAGACAGTGTCATAGTTTGTACCTAGTATCTAAAAATGTTCTCATTTCATCAGCGGTGCCATTAGAAAATTATTTGGCACCGCTTCAGCAGTTTGTGCAGCCAACTTTGGTCCACACATCCGAGCAGCCAAGCAGTAAAATACTAAATCTTTATGGCATGAAGGAACTGGGCATCGGAGCAACTAGGTGCTCCGGAGTTCGGGTCCCTGATTTTTTTCCGCTGCATCGGCTCGCCAGTGCAGGGCACCGGTGCGAGATGTAGCAACAGTAGTCTTTACACCAGTTTTGGCATACATAGTGGATGACCTTAGTGTTATTAGTTCTATGTTACTAAATTTGTGCATGTACACACCTGTTAGTATCAATTTGCTGTCATCCAAACACTGTAGCTATGCTTGCAGTTATATTTACCTTCTTCATAAAATCTTCAATTTGTTATTTATAGTACATGAGTAAGAACTTGTAGCGTTGTTGTTAGGGCATATATCTCTCTAAGTAGTTTTCGTGATTGATGACAATGCTTTTGCGGACTAATCGTGTGCGTTGAGTATTTCAGAGATTCATTCTTTGGCACGAGACAATTCTTTCCCCTCGGAGCTTTATGAGAAGACAGTGTAGTCTCCTTCATTTCGGTTGGTGGACTTGAGTCGTAGGAGTCACAGTACAATCAAGAGGGGGTCCGCATTGGAAAGGCTAGGGTGGAATCAACACGTACACATCTTTGTTGCACCCCTAGCTCCTTTCCTCCCCTTGGAGCTTGTTGTTTTAACTGTTGTGGAGACTGTGAGGAGGAAGCGGCAGTACCGCCGCCAGAGCGGTAGTACCGCTTATGGTCCTCAAGCGGCAGTACCGCTGTCTACATCGGTAGTATCGCTTCGGGGCATAGGCAGCAGTACCGTCCTGGTTCGGCAACGCTACCGCCTCGAATCAAGGATGCATTTTCTCGTGTCAGGTTGTGCGGCAGTAGCAGCGGTAGTACCATGGCTACCACCACTACTAGTGCCACCCAGACCCCTTCTCTCTCTCGTTCTTCCTCTGCTTCTTCTACTCTCGGTCTATGTGGTAGTACCGCTGGGGGTCGCGGTAGTACCGCGGCTACCAGTAGTAGTACCGCTCTACTGAGTAGTAGTACCACTCTGTGCAGGCTGAAGAGGGGGGTAACGGTTTGATTGTTTCCCCCCACTATAAAAGGAGGTTTGCTTCTCCAAGTTGACCTACATCTTTTCCCCCAAGCTCCATTGTTGCTCTAAAGCTCATTTTCGCCCGATCTCTCTCCCTATCCATCAAACTTGTTGATTCTTTAGGGATTGGTTGAGAAGGCCCAGATCTACACTTCCACCAAGAGAAATTTGATTCCCCCCACTAATCCCTTGCAGATCTTGTTATTCTTGGGTGTTTGAGCACCATAGATGATTGAGGTCACCTCGGAGCCACATTCCATTGTGGTGAAGCTCTGTGGTATTGTTGGGAGCCTCCAATTGAGTTGTGGAGATAGCCCCAACCTTGTTTGTAAAGGTTCGGTCACCGCCTCCAAGGGCACCAATAGTGGAATCATGACATTTCGCATTGTGTGAGGGCGTGAGGAGAATACGGTGGACCTAGTGGCTTCTTGGGGAACATTGTGCCTCCACACCGCTCTAACGGAGATGTACTTCCTCTCAAAGGGAAGGAACTTCGGTAACACATCCTCGTCTCCACCGGCTCCACTTTTGGTTATCTCTTACCTTTACTTATGCAAGCGTATTTTGTGTTGTATCCCTTGCTTGCTTGTGTGCTTCTTGTTGTTGCATCATATAGGTTGCTCACCTAGTTGCATATCTAGACAACCTACTTTAATGCAAAGTTTAAATTGGTAAAGAAAAGCTAAAAATTGTTAGTTGCCTATTCACCCCCTCTAGTCAACTATATTGATCCTTTCAATTGGTATCAAAGCCTCGTCTCTTTATTAAGGACTTTGCCATCTGAAAAGTATGGTTGACACCGTAGACGGTGGGGAGGAGCACCCCGGTGTGATTCTGTCCTCGTCTATGGCCGATGGGAGAACCCCAGTCTCTCGTGAGGAGTTCAATGCGGCCTTCGACACATTGATAACCTCCATGACGGCCGAGGTCAAAGGCATGCTTAAAAACTTTCTTGATGGTCTTAAATTATCCACTGCACCATTGGAAGTGGTCGATCCCACTAACAAGGTGACGGATGCTAACTCCGACAAGGTGGAAGCTACTAGTGATAAAGTTCCTTTGTCTAGTGGTAGAAGTGGAAACAACATCTTTGCCCATGTTGGACCACCCCTTACTTATGGAGGACCGGTTCCCTCCACTCATTTGAATCATGTTGGTCCTCCTCCTAAGTTTGTGAAAAATGAGGATTTTGCCTCTTGGCTGTATCACTTTAAACGTCATTTAAATCATAGTAATACTAATCTTTGGAGAATTACTGAGCAAGGTTTCTACCCGCATGACCCAAGCAACTTCACCCATAGAGAAGCCACGGATAATCAATTCAACAAGTCCGCTCTCTTCATCATCCAAGATGCAATTCCATCCGAAGATATTGCGCATCTCCGACCCTTCACCGTGGCCAAGGAAGCATGACAACATGTTGTTTCCATTTACAAGGGAAGTGCAAGCATTCAACGCTCCAACTATGAAGTGGTGCAAGATGAAGCCGATGAGTTTGCAATAAATGATGATGAAGAACCTCGTGAGCTTTACCGGAGATTAACCACTCTCGTGGTCTCACTCCGAGATCATGGGAGCAAGGATACGGATGACAATTGGATCAAGCGCAAGTTTCTCAAGGCCATGATGCCTTACCATAAGGCCATGTCCTCCGTCATCCGTCAAAGGCCGGATTTCCACACCTTGTCCTCAAGTGAAGTGTTGGATGAGTTTGTGGCAGTGAGGATCTTGGACAAGACCGCCGGCAATGCGGTGTTGCGTTCTCAACGTGCAAAGAAGCCAAACCTTGCCTTGAAGGCCAAGGCTAGTGTGGAAGAAGAGGATGAAGAGAAGAAGAGGAGAGTAACCCCGAAGATACAAAATATTCTTATCATGAGCTCATGGCTCTTGCTTCAAGGCAATTCTGGAGCAAGAAAAACTCAATGCCCAACTTCAACAAGAACAACTCAAGTGGCACCAAGGGCAAGCAACATGTGAGGACATGCTATAATTGTGGCAATGTGAGCCACTTTGTTGCGGAGTGCCCATATGAGAAGAGGGAGGACAATGGTGGCAAGTTCATCTGAAAAGACAAGGCCAAGTCCTTCCCCAACAAGAACAACTTCACCAAGAAGACTCCTCCCAAGGGGCTGGTGGCACAAGAAGGGTATAATGAGGATGATGACGATGATGAAGACGATGATGAAGATGATGAGACAGTTGCCATGACCTTCGTTTCCATTGCAACAACTCCACAGGTGTCCCTCTTCAACTCACCCAACGAGAACATCACCGCCAAGTGCCTCTTGGACAAAGCCACCAACAAGGTAACCCCCAACATCAAAACCACCATCACTACTAATCCCTCTTTGACAGATTGCATTGATGGAAGTGAGGGGTCTAATGAGGAAGAAAATGAATTTGAGTCGTTTATGAGTAAGCTCAAGGGTAAATCCAAGAAGCACTTTGTTGCTCTCTTGGAACAACTTGGTGAAGCCAATGACATGACCGAGGCTCACGAAGAAACCATCTCTAAGATGGAGGGGCATAGTCGTGACTATGCCGATGAGATATCGGATCTCTCTAATGCACTTGAGGAAGAGCGTGGTCATCGTTTGGCTCTTGAGGAGTCACACAACGATTATCATGCTAAATTAAAGAAAGATCTTGATCATGCTCTTGTTGTATCTCGTGTGGTCAATTCCGAGAAAGCCAACCTAGGGGTTGATCTTGCTAGACTCAAGGAGGAGTTTGATATACTTGACAAGGCTCACAAGGCCTTGAAGAGTACTCATGCTAGCCTTAAAGAGTCTCATGATCAACTCCAAGTGAAGCTAACCAATGAGAAAGCCACTTTTCCTCATATGGTTTTAATTGATAATGCAAATGCAACCAACTCGTGTTGTGAGCATGTGCATCTTGTGGAGGAGAATGCAAAGTTGAAGGAGCAACTTGAGAAAGACCTTGTGTCTTGCATACAAGGTGATAAGAACCTCAACGACCTTTTGAGCAATCAAAAGGAAGTTGTGGCCAAG
Source organism: Triticum dicoccoides (assembly GCF_002162155.2). Taxonomy (NCBI): domain Eukaryota; kingdom Viridiplantae; phylum Streptophyta; class Magnoliopsida; order Poales; family Poaceae; genus Triticum; species Triticum dicoccoides. The sequence continues at coordinate 399,425,760 of NC_041390.1, read as the reverse complement.
GAGGGAATTGGGTTTGCACCCAAGTCCAAGAACAAGAAGAAGAATGACAAGGCCAAACGACCTCCTTCTCTCAAGCAAACTTTTGTGAAGGAGGGAGAGGGTGTTTCTAAGGAGAAGAAGAACAGTGTGAAGAGTGGTGGTGTCAAGAAGGGCAATGCCACCCCTTCCGACAAAGCCAACGACTTTAACCCTCCTTATGTGTTATGTTGTGCTAGTGATGGGCATGTTTATGCTAAATTTTTTGGTTCTTCTTATGAGTACATTGAATGGTCTATTTGGGTTCCTAAGACCCTTGTTACTAACATCAAAGGACTCATTACAAAATGGGTACCTAAAACCAAGCATTGATCTCTTGTAGGTGTTTGCTTCCAGTGGGGGATCATGGTTGCTCGATAGTGGAGCCACAAATCATATGACCGGAAGTAAGGACTTGGTGGTGGACGTGCACAAGATTTCATCTATGCCCACCAGTGTCGAGTGGGGTGATGCCTCATCTTCCAAGGTATTGGGTCTTGGCAAGATTGTCATTTCTCATGATCTCACGATCGAGAAAGTCATGCTTGTTGAGTCCCTTGCATACAATTTACTTTCCGTTTGTCAACTTGCACTCATGGGCTTTGCCACCTTCTTTGATATTGATACCGTGGCCCTCTTGTGGAGCAAGACTCTTAAAGCAGCCTTTGTTGGGCATGTCGAGAACGATCTCTATGTGATTAACTTTTCGGAGCGACCCACTAAGACTGCGACATGCCTAATGGCTAAAGTTGACATGTGATGGCTTTGGAATCGCCGTTTAGCCCATGTCAATATGAGATCTTTGCAAAGTCTTCTCAAGGGGGACCATGTCCGTGGACTAACGAATGTTAGTTTTGCCAAAGATCGTGCTTGCAGTGCTTGTATCGAAGGAAAACTACATGAGAAGGCTCACCCTCCCACGACTATCATCTACTCAAAGAGGCCCTTGGAGCTCCTTCACTTGGATCTCTTTGTACCTCCATCCTTTGACAGTCTTGGGGGAAGTAAGTATTGCTTGGTGATTGTGGATGACTATTCAAGATACACTTGGGTATATTTCTTCAAGAGGAAGAGTGAGACCCAACAAACCGTCATTGACATGGAGCTCAATGTCAACACAATGCAAAGATCTTGACGATAAGAAGTGACAACGGCACCAAGTTCAAGACTACACCTTGGATGAGTTTCTTAGTGATGAGGGGATCAAGCATCAATATTCCGCACCTTACACCCCTCAACACAATGGTGTAGCGGAGAGGAAGAACCAGACGTTGATGGATGAGGCAAGGACCATGATGGCAGAGTTCAAGTCTCCATACAACTTTTGGGCCGAAGCCATCAACACCACTTGTCATGCATCCAACCGGCTCTACCTCCGCAAAGGCTTGAACAAGACTCCATATGAGATACTCACCGGTAACAAACCCAACCTCAAGTACTTTCGGGTGTTCGGGTGTAAGTGTTTCATTCTCAAGAAAGGTGTTCGTTTGTCCAAATTTGAGGCTAGAGCTCATGAGGGCATATTTGTTGGTTATGCTACAAACTCTCATGCTTACCGTGTCCTCAACAAGTCCACCAGACTCATTGAGGAGACGTGTAATGTGGAGTTTGATGAGAATAACGGCTCCCAAGTGGAGCAAAGTGGTACTTGTGATGCAGGTGATGTAATTCCTCCTCAAGCCATACGAAGAATGGATGTTGGTCATATCCTACCCATTGAGGAACCCCTTGTGGCTGAAAGAGAAGGACAATGTTCCACTCAAGTGGAACCATCAACCCAAGACCCACACGCTTCCGAAGAACAAAGTGAAGGCCCTCAACCAAATGAACAAGATCAAGGGCAAGATCAACCTCAAGATGGTGGTGAACCACCAAGTGATTCCCAAGTCCAAGTTCTCACCACCGAGCAAGTTCAAGATCAAGAGCAAGCTCAAGAACAAGCTCAAGATGACGCTCAAGATGATCAAGTTACCGCTCCTCAACTCTCTCCTGAGGAGGAATTGGAGCGTCGTGCCGCCAAGATTGCATCCAAGCTCACTACCAAAGGTCATCTCATGACAAATGTGCTTGGAAGCTTAAGAAAGGGGGTAAGCACTCGTAGACAATTAGCAAAATATTGTGAACATCACGCGTTTGTTTCTTGTGTTGAACCCCAAAAGGTCTATGGGGCGCTCGAGGATCCGAATTGGCTCAATGCCATGCATGAAGAACTCAACAACTTCGAGCACAATAAGGTGTGGAGATTGGTGCCAAGGACAATGGGGAACCACAATGTCATTGGAACCAAGTGGATATTCAAGAACAAGCAAGATGCTCAAGGAATTATCGTTCGTAACAAGGCTCATTTGGTAGCACAAGGCTACTCCCAAGTCGAGGGTATTGACTACGGTGAAACCTTTGCCCCCGTTGCTCGTGTTGAATCTATTCGCTTGTTGATTGCTTATGCTTCTCATCATAACTTCAAGTTGCAACAAATGGATGTGAAGAGTGCTTTTCTTAATGGTCCTATTAATGAGTTGGTGTATGTCAAACAACCCCTGGGGTTTGAGGATCCCGAGTTCCCCAATCATGTGTACCAACTCGATAAGGCACTCTATGGCCTTAAACAAGGCCCACGTGCATGGTATGAGGACCTTACTGAGTTGTTGCAAGATCGTGGGTTTGAAATTGGGAAAATTGACCCCACTCTTTTTACTAAGAAGGTTAAAGGGGAGTTTTTTGTATGCCAACTATATGTTGATGATATTATTTTTGGTTCCCCTAGCAAAGCTTTCAATGAGGAATTTGCCGCACTCATGACCTCGAAGTTCAAGATGTCCATGATGGGAGAGTCGAAGTTCTTTCTCGGATTCGAAATCAAGCAAAGAAGAGAAGGAACCTTTGTCAACCAAGCCAAATACACTCAAGACATGCTCAAGAGATTCAAGCTAAGTGATGTCAAGTCGGCTTCCACTCCAATGCCCGTCAAATGCCAACTTGACATAGATCCCAATGGTAAAGCGGTGGATCAAAAGGTATATCGCTCCATGATTAGCTCCTTGCTTTACCTTTGTGCATCTAGACCGGATATCATGTTGAATGTGGGAATTTGTGCATGGTTTCAAGTCGCACCTAAGGAAAGCAACTATGTGGCGGTCAAGCAAATCTTTCAATATTTGGCTCATACCCCAAACTTTGGCTTATGGTACCCAAGAGGAGCAAACTTCAACCTTGTGGACTTTTCAGACTTGGATTGGGCGGGAGACAAAGTGGATAGGAAGTCAACTTGTGGAGGGTGCCAATTTCTTGGTTGCTCTTTGGTGAGTTGGTCTTCTAAGAAGCAAAGTTGTGTGTCTCTCTCGCCTGCCGAAGCGGAGTATGTGGCCGCCAGTATTTTTTGCGCTCAACTTCTATGGATGAGGAAAACTTTAAAGGATTATATTGTCATTTGTGACAAAGTGCCTCTTTGGTGTGACAATGAAAGTGCCATCAAGATTTCTCTCAAACCCGATGCAACACTTCAAGACAAAGCATATAGAGATTCAGTATCACTTCATCCGGGATCACATTAGGCGAGGGGAGAACAAGCTCAACTATGTCAACACTCATGATAACCTTGCAGATATCTTCACGAAGCCCTTGGATGAAGCAAGATTTCAGGAGTTAAGGTATGAGCTAAATATCATTGATTCGAGCAATGTGGCTTGAACCCTTGCACACCCCACCATACTCATCGTGTTGTCTTGTATACGTGTAGGCATAGACATAGGGGGAGTGTTGTTCTCTCAATGAACTCTCCCTCCCCCCATCATGCATAAATTGATCACATCTTTCACTTTAGCCATTTTTGATGGTACTTGTGCTTCAAAGATGAGTTTTGGTCATGGGCCCAAGGTTAAAATCTTCGCGCTGCCATACCTCTTGACTCAAACATAGGTGGCCTCGGCCATCGCCCTCTCTTTGAGAGTTGGGTGGTTTTTGTTTCTTGTCCTCTCGTGGGCGCTTTTTCTGCCTTTGTGTTTGCTCCTTCTCCTCGTCGTTTCGTTTTCTTGTTGCTTGGGCTAAGCCTTTTTCTGTTTAGTCTTCAAGTTCTGGCTGGGTGGTACTACCGCTGGAGGCACGCGGTACTACCTCTTATGATCAACATGCAGTACTACCGCCCGCCCAAGCGGTACTACTGCTGCGGGGCAGGATTAGGGGGTTATGTCGGGGTAGGGGTAGTTTCTTTCTCCCCCACACCCATTCGCATGACCCACTCGTCCTCTTCGTTTCGCCAACGACGAACTCGCCGCGGGAGGGCGCCGGTGGGCCGCCTCCTCCGAGCCGTCTTTCAACTTCTCCTCCGGTGGGATCGATCCCCACCTCTTCCTCTAGCCATGGATGCCGGTATTACCCCCGATCCCTTTCTCTTTGCTTCTAGGTTTCAGATCTAGTCTTTAGGGGCAATAGGCTTTGCATTCATCGATTTTTGGCCAAATCGAAGCTTGAGTAGGATGGTGAAGGCATCTAGACTGTTTAGATTGATATTTGGTAGGCTTATTTTTGAATTTGGCATCCCGATAGTGCCGAATTTGGTCACGGCAGTATGGAACCACCGTTCCCCCGCCTGGAGCGATACTGTCGCTCTCCTGGAGTGGTACTACCGCTCGGGCAACACTACCGCTTCCAGATCACGGTACTACCACTGGATGCCCAATTCCACCATTCTTGTACCAAATATTGATCCGTGTTGCTTTTTCTGGTGGCTTATGCTCGTTCGTTAGTGTTGTTTCTTGTGTCCGTGTGTTTGGATCCAGGTGATGGCCCTTCTGAGCAACATGTCCGCCATGTTAACCCCAGGCGTTCTACTTCAAAGCACTATCGCACCTGCGTTCTACTTCAAAGCGCTATCGCACCTCTGAGACAACGGTAGCCTCTTCAAGTGTTCCTCCTTCAAGTATTCCGCCAACTTCGTCTCAGCAGCATACCAAGAGTACAACGAAGAAGCCGAAGCCCAAGTCTGTAACTGAGATGGCTGCCAAGGAGTTCTGGGAGAAGCGTCGGTGCAATCCCTATGAACAAGATCAAGAGCCCAATCTGGTTAACCATCCTTTTTGGAACCGTTTTCAGTGGGCAATCTACTTTGATGTGATCAAAGCAAAGAAGAATCTCTATGTTGATGTTTGCACCATCGACACTAACTATATGGAGAAGGATCCTGCCTACTTTGGCAAAGCCCTACAGATGTGTACTTAGCTGAACATTCTCAGGATCATGTAGTTCAACAAGGACTTTGATGCCGATTTGGTGGCCCAGTTTTATGCCACTGTCCATCTTGGAACGGATGAGGAAAGAACTCTGACTTGGATGACCAATGGCAAGATTCTCTCTGTCAAATGGAAGGCATTCATGGAGTTACTTGGGATTGAAGATCAAGGACTTGAGAACCCAGTTGGCTTTCGCCCTCACCGCAATGCAACTTCCACTCACAAGCAATCTCTCTAGCCCTACTGTACTTTGAAGATTCACCCCGAGACTCAGAAGGAGACCTATGAGCTGCCTGCCTTTCTGGACATAGTTCATCGCATCTTCAGAGAGACTCTCTTCCCTCGCATTGGGAACTTGGATATGGTTCACTCCTTTCTCATGGACATGTTTCTTTTCTGCCAGCATGAGAAGGAAGAAAACACTGGAGAATCCTTGGATATCTCTCATGTCATGTGGTCTGAGCTTGTCACCGCTATCTCTGATCGCAAGTGCCCCATCTATGCGCCTTTTCTCATTTTGCTTATTGAGAAGGCTTGGATGCACACTTATCCTAATGTTGTGCTGGAAACTGGCGAGTTGATCCCTCATGAGATCAAGCGTCTGCGGAAGAAGGAGAACTGGGGCATATCGGTTCCACGGTCTGGGATTCCATCTGGAGCTGCTGACGTTGAGATAGAGGCTGATGCTGCCAATGATGATGATTATGAGCCCTCTGGAGCGGAGTCCTCATGGGCAAAGAAGTTCAAGCGCAAAATGAAGAAACTTTTCTACATGGAGTCCCATGGTAAATATATGGCTCATGTGTCTAAGAAGAAGTCCAGGAGCCGTCACAAGGAGCTCATAAGTCAGTTAGGTTCCATAGTTACCAGCGGATCTGAGGGCAAGATCACAGATGAGGAGGAGTGGGTTCAGCAGCACTGCCCATGGACAGAATTAGATACCGAGCAGCCTTTTGACGATGACGGAGGAGTGGACGATCACATGGGGATGTGATGCTGGAGCTCTTCTTTTGTGCTATCACCTGTGTAGTAGCAGCACTCTTTGCCCTTTTTGGTGTCTCCATTCCAAAGGGGGAGAGAGTTTAGGGATTTGTCATTGTATGGTTGCGAGTGCCTTATTTGCCTTATCTTCTCTCACTCGCAAACTCTCTTATTTGCTTTCGTTTGGTTTGTGCTCGTGAGATCTGGTACCCTATCATATGGTGTGAGACATATGCTACCCTATCTTATTATTATCTTTTATGTCAAGTACTTTAGTAGTTTGTGAGTTCTTGCTTATCTCATTTGTCTCTTTACTCACTTGCCTCTCTATTGCATCCTAGCTCATATATGTCTTATCTTTGATGTAAGGGTTGTCAGACTATAAAATATAGGGGGAGTGTTGATCCTAATGTGCGCACCTTGCAATCCAAAGGCACCTCTATTTAAGTGCACACATCTAGGGGGAGCCCGTTTATATTTTGTACTCTTGGGATTCGCTTTATCTCATGTTTTTACTTTGTGCAAATCTCGTGTTGTCATCAATCCACCAAAAAGGGGGAGATTGTTAGGGCATATCTCTCTCTAAGTAGTTTTGGTGATTGATGACAATGCTTTTGCGGACTAATCGTGTGCGTTGAGTATTTAAGAGATTCATTCTTTGGCACGAGACGATTCTTTCCCCTCAGAGCTTTATGAGAAGACGGTGTAGTCTCCTTCATTTCGGTTGGTGGACTTGAGTCGTAGGAGTCACCGTACTATCAAGAGGGGGTCCGCATTGAAAAGACTAGGGTGGAATCAACACATACACATCTTTGTTGCACCCCCAACTCCTTTCCTCCCCTTGGAGCTTGCTATTTTAACTATTGTGGAGACTGTGAGGAGGAAGTGGTAGTACTGTCGCTAGAGTGGTAGTACCACCTATGGTCCTCAAGCGGTAGTACCGCTGTCTATAGTGGTAGTACTGCTTCGGGGCATAGGCAGTAGTACCATCCTGGTTCGGCAATGCTACCGCCTCAATTCGAGGATGCATTTTCTCGTGTCGGGTTGTGCGGCAGTATCAGTGGTAGTATCGCCTATGAGCGGTAGTACCGCGGCTACCACTGCTACTAGTGCCGCCCAGACCCCCCTCTCTCTCTCGTTCTCCCTCTGCTTCTTCTACTCTCAGTCTCTGCGGCAGTACCGTTGGGGGTCGCGGTAGTACCGTGGCTACCAATGGTACTACCGCTCTACTGAGCAGTAGTACCTCTCTGTGCGGGCTAGGGGGGGGGTAACGGTTGGATTGTTTCCCCCACTATAAAAGGAGGTCTTCTTCTCCAAGTTGACCTACCTCTTTTCCCCCAAGCTCCATTGTTGCTCTAAAGCTCATTTTCGCCCGATCTCTCTCCCTAGCCAATCAAACATGTTGATTCTTTGGGGATTGGTTGAGAAGGCCCGGATCTACACTTCCACCAAGAGAAATTTGATTCCCCCACTAATCCCCTGCAAATCTTGTTACTCTTGGGTGTTTGAGCACCCTAGATGGTTGAGGTCACCTCGGAGCCACATTCCATTGTGGTGAAGCTCCGTGGTATCGTTGTGAGCCTCCAATTGAGTTGTGGAGATAGCCCCAACCTTGTTTGTAAAGGTCAAGTCGCCGCCTCCAAGGGCACCAATAGTGGAATCACGGCATCTCGCATTGTGTGAGGGCGTGAGGAGAATACGGTGGCCCTAGTGGCTTCTTGGAGAGCATTGTGCCTCCACACCACTCCAACGGAGACGTACTTCCTCTCAAAGGGAAGGAACGTCGGTAACACATCCTCGTCTCCACCGGCTCCACTTTTGGTTATCTCTTACCTTTACTTGTGCAATCGTATTTTGTGTTGTATCCCTTGCTTTCTTGTGTGCTTCTTGTTGTTGCATCATATAGGTTGCTCACCTAGTTGCATATCTAGACAACCTACTTTGATACAAAGTTTAAATTGGTAAAGAAAAGCTAAAAAATTGTTAGTTGCCTATTCACCCCCTCTAGTCAACTATATCGATCCTTTCAGTTGTTGTAGTTAATTATAGCTTCTGATGTGTCAGAATTTGGTTGTTGTTTCAGTAGCAATTAATTCATTTGCACATTGATCTTTTTGAGAAGATATGTCATAATTAACCTATTTCTTCAGTTTTTAAAAATAAGTATTGGTGATTTTCTATGTTGCTATAAACCCATTTCCCATACAATTGTTACCGATCTAGTTTTAAATATTATAGGATGAACAGAAGTGTTCTTACTTGGAGTGGGTTGATCAAGAGTGGCCAAAGTCTTTGAAGATGTGCCTAGCAAAGCTCTGGAGCATGTATGAGGAAGAGAACAGAGGTAGGCTTAGAGAAAGTGTTGTTAATGCTGAAGAATATTTGAAGATGCGGGATAAAAAGAGAAAAGTGGAGAATAAGCTCAGATTTTTAAATCAGGCTTTGCTAAGATGGTGTTGGCGAAGGAGGAGGCACTTTCCCAGTTGGCCAATGCAAAACAGGTTCTTACTGAAATGAAAGCAGAGGTGGATAAGACGAGCATGGATGATCTCGATTAGGGAAACGAATATATTGTTCTAATATTGTTCTTATGAAGCTGAACTAGCTATATGTTGTATTGTGCTGTTTTAGGTAGCCATCGTATTGTGATGTTAAAATATATTTATGTGCCTTATATGAAATTGGCAAACAGCTGTTCGATATGAAATATGAATTTGCTAATACTGGAATTATTAATTGTAAACTAATAAACCTGCTAAATGGGTCATGGAACTTTGCAAACGGTTCTAGCAGTAAAAGCGCTTGTGATGGATAGCCTAATGCGGCACAGTTTTCTTCATCAAATCATGTGTGATGTAGTTGAATAAAAGCAAACGGTTAACCAAGGCGAGCATGTGTGATAGTTACACCTATCACACACGAGCCTATACATAAAACTGTGTGGGATGTATATACAAACGAAAATGTTTTCCCTGGATTGACTATGTGGGATGTACATACGAACGGAAACGTTTTCTCTGGATTGACTATGTGGGATGTACATAAGAACGGAAACGTATTCCTTGGATTGACTGTGTGGAATGTACATAACAGACGGAAACATTTGTTTGGGACTAACTGTGTGGGATGTACATACGAACGAAAACGATTGGGTTTCGATGCCTCACCCAATCGCACACGAGCTCATTTTGCCGAGCGTGTGTGCCAGGAGGGCCTATCCCCGACGGTTTCTGGGTCGTGTGGGAAGGTCCCCCTATCGCCCACACTCACTTGGCGACGGTTCCAAATGCCGCCGCGGAAAGGGGTTAAAAGCCGTTTGTATAGCACCTCGCCGTACCAGTGATAGTAGAAGACCCCCCCTAAATTTTAGTTCTTGCCATTTTTCCAGCTTAGCTAGGGGCTGCCTAACACATCCTACACATGCTAATCTACTCCATGCATTCTTAAATATATGCATTTTTATAGATTTCAATATAGACTACATACAGATACAAGTGTATATAGATATACTTTAGAGTGTAGATTCACTCATTTTGATCCGTATGTAGTCCATATTGGAATATCTAAAAAGACTTATATTTAGGAATGGAGGGAGTACAAAAAGTAAGGTGAGTGGAAACAAAAACTTGCGCAAGGACTAAGGTTAGGGGAATGCAAACATAAGGAGTCTCGACGATCTGTCTTGTGGTTCAGATAGTTGGAGCTATCCTACTCCATGTCGTTGTATGCTTCAAATCACTAAGATTCTTGGCCATAGGGATCTTGGTTGCAAGGTCCTCCACAAAGGTCCACAAAAGTGCAGCTAACATATCCCACCATGGCTTACGACAACAAAGATCTAGCATGAGTCATGGTAGATCTTCATGAAGTAGGCGAATTTCAGGCTCGTACAAACTTCTTGGTTCCTTCAGGCCTTGAAGTCTCTCAAGCCGATCTAGAAGGTGCACAACCTCGAAAAGTTATAAGATTGACGCTGATTGGTGATGAATCCCTTGCTCTTGTGCTTTGGAAGATAATCTCCTCCACAAAACTCTTACAAGATGAATCTTTGGATTGGCGAGTTTCAATTGGTAAGTAGGGGATTAGAGATCAAAGGTTTGGCTTGGAAGTTGGAGTAGAAAGCTCTTTGAAACGAAGACAAGGATATGCAGTTCTCTCTCAGAAAGTGTGATTTGAAGTGAAGTACTTTGAGTGAATCGGCGGGATAGGTGGTGGTATATATAGGCTAGACCTAGAAATATGATCGTTGCACATATTTTTTTCCTAGTTTGAATGCTCCGAGTGATCGGTTTGGAAGCTTCAGTCGAACAAAAGGAAGCAACTTGGAAATAGCTCAAAGGGCTCAATCAGAAGTCATTCAAAGCCTCTCACTGGCATTCGACTCACTTGCAGAGGCTACTGGACACCATTGAGAATTTTCCGGCTGAGGTGGTTCGAAATATCCGAGCAATGGTCAAGGAAGTACATCACTGTTGTGGCTATGAATTGAGGTGTCATGTAGGTTCTAAAGGGACTAGGATCCAGCAACAACTATCTTTGGAATGGTTTGGAGGTTCTGACGGAAGATGTCTAGATGTTGCTTGGCTAGAGTGAAACTAGTGAGATAGCGAAATCAGAGATATTTTTTTTGGTGATTTTGGAGCTTAATATTTAAGCACATTTGAGTAAGGAACCCATCAACTTATTCTTGATCCCTTTTTGATAGTATCAACATACCTACATACTCAATGTGATCTTGGATCACTAAAAAAGAAAAATGTTTTTTAATGGAAAAAGTTAAGTTTTTGGCTTGGCCCGCTCTTGTGGTTGAAGAATTGGGGGTCACCAACCATCCTACTAATTGCATATTTTGGCACATGATTTGAAATAGATTGTTTTTATTGTGCTTCATATAGTCTTTCTAGTGTGATGTTGCGCCAATGTACATGTTAAGTATTTAGGTCGTGGTTGGCATTTTTTTTGTCTTGTTGTATATGATCTTCTATGAGAATATTCATGTATACTCCCTCCGTTCGGTGAAAAGTGTACATCTAGAAATTTTAGGACAAATTATGAAGTGAAGTAAAAAATGCATTAGGAAGATGCAAGCCACCATCTCTCTCCTCTTTAATTACCCAACCCCCAATAAGCTAAGTGCATGTAGAAATTAAGAAGACTATGTATAGAATGTTATTGGTCTTGATTACCGTGTGATGATAGAAAATACTTTAAAATACATTGGAAAGATGAAAGTACACTCTTTTGTGGACAAATTCAAACCCAAACACACACTCTTCACCGGACGGAGGGAGTATGTGATCTTCTCTTATAAGATGTTATGTGATTGTATATGTGATCTTCTATGTTGTTGGATGCTATGTAGCTAGTTGCTGCTATTTTTTGTCCCCCCCCCCACAACACAACAATGACTGACCAAAAACACATCAGTGACCGAACAACTGACCAGTCGTGACGATAATGTCATCACTCACCCCGAGGCACTGACCTGCCAGAAACCAGTCAGTGATGATATGATTTGGCCTGTCAGTGTTGTTCGGTTCTATAGTAGTGAAAGTTCGTATTATAAAAGAATAGAAAAATAAAGTGATCGAGGTTGTGATTGTAAGGAATAAAGGATTGGAATCCATAACTTCACTAGTGGCGTCTCTCCATAAAAGTATAATGGTGAAAGAATTGCAATTGTGTATCGATAAAATTGCAGTGTTTATGTTATGATCATACATGTCATGGTTGCATATAGGCATTACATCCTTGTATCCATATGTAATAGTCCAGAGTAACCTTAGTTATTATATTTGCCTGTTATTCTCATTTCTACATCATCATGACATCATCAACATTGTATCGACAACACGTTCCTTTCAAAATAGAGTATGATCGTGGGATCCAATTTGTCAAACACACTAAGCTGTTGAAAAGCCTATGCACCTGCAGATCCACAGCTAAAGACCATGCCAAGGCCTCGTCGGTTCGTTGCAGCCAGAGCCAACATAGCCAAAGAGCCAGTCCATGCTATCTCAAGTCGATCACTCCCAACACTCCCAAGTACTTTAGCCTACTTACATGTTCCTAGGTCACGAGACACTTGCCTTCATGAATCTCATCCGCAGCAGTCCAAAAGAAAGCATGACAACCTTTATCAACACGTACCAAGTCCTATTTGGGAGCATCCTCCATCAAGAGATGATGGATAGGTCAAGCCCTAATAACGTTTTTTTGAAGCTTGAGGACGGTGAGAGCCTCCCACCGACTTAAATTAATAAGTGTGAAAAGCAATTACATTTGTAAGGGGGATTAGAGAGGAGAGGGGGTGAGGAGAATGAGAGGTAACAAATCTAGTCTCTCCTATATAAAAAAGTGCAAGGTTTCCCTTTTTTTTTTGAGAAGATAGTGCAAGGTTTCCCGTTCCGCTGGCTCGACCAAACTATTCTAGTGATCGCTGGCTTCCCTAGCTATCGATCTCATGTGGATCACATTGTCTAGGCCGCCCTGCGCATTGGTAGGCTGTAGTATTGGGCCTACCAGGAGCCACACCCTATGTACCAATAGCCCATAGTATAAAAATTAGGCAAGGCTGTAGTATTGGGCCTACCAGGAGCCACACCCTATGTACCAATAGCCCATAGTATAAAAATTAGGCAGCACGACCCATGTAGCACTAGTTAACGAGCGCTTCTTCGGGAGCCTTGCAACGATCAGCGTCACTTGGCGCGCTCTCAGCTATTCGCCACGTGTCGCGCTATGGACGCTTTCTCCGGATTTTGTTTTTTTTCATGCGTTTTCGGCTTTTTAAATGGTTTTTTTGGGTTTTTTCGACGTTTTGGTTTTTCCCCGATCTTCCTTAGCTTTTTGATAAAAAAAATTTGGTAATTTTTTTTACGTGAAATAAACACGTTTTTTTATCTTTCGCGAAAGCCACGGTTTTTTCCCGCGTGAGGCATGCTTGTGCTTTAGCGAGAGTCACGGCCGTGCCTTTCTGAAACGAAAAAAAATGTGTTTTCTGTATATTTTTTTTTCGCGAAAGTCACGGTTTTGCTTTCGCGAGAGGCACGGTTGTGCTTTCGCGAGAGTCACGGCCGTGCCTCTCGGAAAGTGAAAAACAAAACGCGTTTTCTATTTTTTTTCTTTCGCGAGAGTCACGGTTTTGCTTCCGTGAGAGGCACGGTTGTGCTTTTGCGACACGGCCGTGCCTCTCAGAAAGGGAAAAAATACGTGTTTTCTTTTTTTTCTTTATTGAGAGTCACGGTTTTGCTTCCGCGAGAGGCACAGTTGTGCTTTCACAAGAGTCACGACCGTGCCTCTCGGAAACGAAAAAAACCGCGTTTTCTATTTTTTTTCCTTCCATAAGAGTCACGGTTTTGCTTCCACGAGAGGCCCGGGTGTGATTTCACGAGAGGCCCGGGTGTGATTTCACGAGAGGCACGGGTGTGCCTTTTTCGGAAATGGAAAAAACCGTGCTCCCGGTTAGGTTTTTTCGCCCGGTTTTTTTCGTGAAAAAAAATTCGTCAAAACCTATCAACATGGGATTTAGTTTTGAAGATCTCGACGCAAGGAATCCAATGGTGAAAACGGTTCGAGATTTGGACACATGATTTAAAAGATAAAGTGTTTTGAATAAACGAATCTACGAAAAAAGGAAAACTCCCAGGTTGCGACAAGTGGCACGCTACATGTGCGCCATTTATCGCGACCTGAAAAAGTGGAATGTTCTTTGCAACGAGTTCTCCTTGGTGATTTCGCAATTGCAAAGCTCTGCTCCGAACACAGGACCAACACCTTGAACAAATATAGACTAGTCACACCACCACGTAACTACTTCTACAAGCTACACAGAGCGAGTGTCAATATATACTTTTCCTTTTAGCTTGAGTGTACATATATACATGATGCGAAAGAGAGACCCAAATAAATCAGTTTAAATCAGTCATTCAACGGTGGGTAAATACCGCGTGGATTATTTGTCCTGGTGGTTCATAGACATTTTTTTAATGTTTTAACATCTTACTAGTTCACACGGACTCTGTACCCATTGTGCAAGATGACATTTAAAAAGGCCGCCACTCCCTCAACCGAAATCCAAGCTGATCGCAAGTTCCCATGCATAATATTGCCTTGCTCGAAAGTGTCCTATCTCATGGTGACCAAGCTCATCCGCTTGAGAATTATCATGTTTGACATGAAGTGACAAAATAATGATATGTGGCTTGACACATATCAAGTTTAGATGGGTCATGTGATGCGGAGTATTCTACGGTTATCCTCATGGACCTACCTTCGTCTCCTAAGACACCATATGGTCCAATGACAACAGCTCGAGCAAGGGCTATCGAAGCTAAGGTGAACGTGCTCCTCTCCGAACTAACACATTCCACATGTGAGACATGGCTACTACCTCAAGCGGAGATCTTGTGTGTGATCATGTACTTTGAGGGAAGTCACAGAGCAACTACATCCAACGGACAAGATGGCGAGGACACCAAGTGCGATGACCAAGAGGAAGAGTTGTTAGAAAACTACAACCACCGGACGACCGGTCCCTGTCGAACGTCTGACGCCTGTAGACTCCACCAGCCAGAAGGGCCAGTCGATGAATGCTACAGCGGCCGGATGACCGACAAGTACCGGACATCCGACACACTCCAGCGACCGGACATTTGACCATCTCCGGAAATCCGGCAAAGCCAGTCCAGAAAGAAAACACAAGAAGTCTGAACTCTTCCGGACGACCGTCGCACTGGACGTCCGGCCCAAACCGAAAATCCAACGAAGCCGTTACAAAGCCAAAACATCGAAAGTCCGAGACTTACCGGACAACTAGTCCCTCGCGAGACACCGGACGACCGGTAACTCTCAGACGTCCGACGCCTGTCTGTGCACAGTGTTTTGGGCCAAAGCCCATGTACCCCTTCGCCCCTAGACTATATATACTCCTTCTCCCCCAAAATTATAGGGTTAACATTGTGACAGATCATTTTGGAGATAGAGCTTTGGAGACCCTTGTGGGAAGATCCCCAAGTGGATTCAAGACCCCCTTGTGGGAAGACCCTTCGTGGATTCAAGACCTCCTTCCTTTAAGGATTGGGAAGACCTAGTTCCTTTGTATCCTTGCTTGTTTTCCTTGAATCTTTGTGACCTCTCTATGTATGTGGATCTAGCATATGTGTGACCGGATTTAGTTGATTTGTGTGTTTTCCTCTTGTGTGTTCTTCGGGTCCTTAGGGAAATCCCCTTCATTTCCTGAAAGATCGGCCATTAGGGTTCCATCCTATATCATCTTGGTATCACGAGCCATGGTTGATCACGAATTTGGAGTCCCTACCCCACTTTCTAGCCTAGTTTTTCTTTGTTTTGTCCCAGTTTCAAAAATCCCCACAAAAATAGCCATACCAATTTTTTGTGATTTGTTGGTTTGATGAAATTTTGTTGGATTTGATCCATGGATTTGATGTGTTTCAGGTGGATCTAGCTTTTCCCCATCATTTCCATCCACGAAATTCGAGCAATTTTGACCCTGAATTTTCTTTTTCCCACAAGTTCTTCGAGTTTATCCCGCAGCCCGAAATCGCCCAGGCACCGGACGTCCGCCAGTTACCGGACGTCCGATGATCACCTGTCGTCCGACCAATACCGGGCGTCCGACGTTTCTTGACGAAACTGATTTTTTTTACCAAAATTTTTTCAGCCACCACCACTTCTTCCGCACTGCCACTCCAATACCCCATCATTGCATTTCTGCACAGCCAACTCACACTTTCGCATTGCCACCACCGCTTATTCGCTACCACCTCCGATTTTGACACCTTTGTTTTGAGAATTTGAGTTGCTGTTTTCCGTTTCCTAATGTGTTTTGGCTACTTAGGGACGGTTCAACAATGACATCACCGCCACTCATCTTCGCCACAGATTCATCATCGACAACAATCACTTCACCATTTTGACACCGTCGACCGTAAGCAAGGGTGGTAACCTCGACGACACTCTCGTATATTCTCCCTTGCCATTGCATTGTTAACCCCAAGCCCATTTTGTGTCACTTTCCTATCGAGACTAGCCATTTGAGTATTTCCGGGCAACATTACTTATCATTGACTCTGCACCTTCCATTTCATACATACCTCATCTTGGTATCATCTTATCATCGCTTGTGTCACAAGATTGTTCCCGCATATACATCATTGCTACCTTGGTTCAATTTTTTGCATAAGTGGCCAAAGAAAGATATCAAAAGAGCAAGAAAGAAAAGCTTTTAAGCAAAAGAAAGATAAGCAAAGAGCTTGTAAGCAAGATCCATAGCATCATACCACATTGCATATCAAATTGCCATACTCGATCATCTTGAATCATCATGAGAAAACTCACCAGAACATCATACATATAGCATACTTGGGATAGAAGTCATTGCATTTTTTCTTTGTAGGTTGTGCACAAGTGTCGTATCCGCCTATCGAGTAATCGTGCTAGCGTCTCTCTAGTGTTGTGCAACAAGAGCATTTTCCATGGATTCCACATTTTGAACTCTCCTTGGTTGCACGACCCCATTTATCTACCCGTGCGTGTGTTTTCGTGTGCCACATGTAGCTATTGGTCTACTTGTTGCACTTGTAAATTTGTGAATCTCTTTCAACATTATTGAATCTTACTAACAATCACATAAATTTTGTGCCACCATCCTCACCAAGCTACTCGAAAGGCTTTATTTGTGTAGGTGTGAGAATCGACACGATCCGGTACCAATTGTGCCATTTCCATAATACATTATTGAGTGATCATCGATCCATCTTTAACATAGGATAAGGTACATTTGGTCCAGTTCTTCCTTTCTTCCACTCACATATTTGCTTGAGATGATGGGTATGCCAAGTACTTCTACCAATCTAGTCTTCACCGAGCAAGTGAATGAAGCACTAGGCGACTGCATCAATCAACTCGCCAAGACTCAACTATTCGGTGTGCATAGAGCTTTCCACCAAGTGAATGAAGCACTAGGCGACTGCATCAATCAACTCGCCACCGACATACGGCAATCGGAAGAACGAACAAGAGACTACTTTACACATCAATGGCAACTCTCAAGGATGATAATCGAGCCATGATGGCCACCCGCTCATCTACAATGTCCTCATCATCAAGGCGTCGACACTCAAGCCGACACTCTTCGGACACATCTTCGGCTTCAAGTCACTCAAGACCTCGTTCGCATCATTGTCCAGACCATGAGGACCATCAAGCTCCACAAAACCCATTTCATGGCGATGGTTTACAAGACCGTCTCTGGGAACATGAGCGATGTCGTAGACAAGCTAGTGATCCTACGGTCCAAGAGTAAGCTCCAATACGCCAAGACCATCAAGTAAACCAAGATGGCGATGCCCTTCGACAAGAACAACAACACCGTGATGAACAAGCCCCTGAAGCTCAACATGCCCTACGTGAATCCACACATGCCGTCAATGAACGCAACCACCATGTGCGTGAAAAAGAAGAGGCCCTTTGACGAGAGAGACAAGAAGAAGTCGCACGCCTCAAGGAGCGCCAAGAAATGAGGAACCGTGCAAGAATTCCATGCCCTCAACCTCAAGCTAATGAAGCGGATCATGTACAACAAGCGATCGACGACCCTTAACCACGACAAGAGTGTCATCTGTTGGGAAACGTAGTAGAAAACAAAAACAATCGCATCTACGATTACCAAGATCAATATGAAGATGCATAACGGGTTGGGATCAACGATCGTTACCGACTCCAGAGTGCACCAGAACAAGAAGAGTCAGTGTAGATCATGCTTGAAGTACCACAAAGGTTGATGATGATCCTGCGAACCATCCTCGAACAATCCCTCGAACCGAATACCGAAAGCACGACCTCTCTACTTGGTGGCAAGCATACAACCTTCATGATCCGGCAGCGCTTCACCATCCAGAGCTAATTATCGCTGGAGAATTAGAGGGAGGGGATTAGAACCACACTGGGCTTCTAATTATGAGGATTAGAGGTGGCTAGGTCTAGCTCTAATTAGTCTAGGACCAACTAGAACTAGAACTAGATCAACTAGAAGAGGCACCCAAAAACTTGTATTACAATAGGGTGGAAATCCTCTAGTATATATAGGTTAGGAGGGAAGAAGAGGGGCGCCACAAGGGGAGGTAAAGTCCCTCCCCTTTGGCCGGCCAAGGGAGAGGAGCTAGACTCCCCCCCTCTCTAATTCGCCCCCCTTAGGGAAGGGAGGCACTTTCCTACTTGGGCCTTTTTTGGCCCAAGTTGCCTTCCACCTCTTTGCCTTTTTAGGCCCGTCGATATTTAAATTAAATATAAAATACTTTATTTTTTTAGAGTATTATATATATATTTTTTAACATCCCTGGAAACATTTCCACCTATATATATTAATCGATAATACCTTGTATTACCCGATATTCACTAAAACCCTTCCGGTGACCCCGAAACGCTTTCGGAACCTCTCGGAGCTATTTCGGATATTAATGAAACAATTACACAAATATATTCTCATCACTCTTGTTCCACTAACACTCAACAGATCGTGATTACCTTAAGCTTGTGACCATGTAGGTTTGGTAAACCATAGACATGAATGAAACCCCTTCGTTCAATGACCGATAGCGGAACCGTGGACATCCATATCGGTCCCTATGATTACACGAATGATATTCGAGTGAACCTACGGTTATCATGTGATGCTCCCTTTGCTTTGCAATACTTTACAAAACCCAATGTGCATCGGTATCCTTTGAGTCATCACCATGCTCAATATACCATTGCTCCAGTTTAACGGTTTTGTTCTTCTTTCTCGTTAACGTGTTCCGGCATGCCCGCGACATAGTCACCTGTGTCTGGCCAAACGATGATGGATGTTGACACACCGAGAGGGCCCTAAGAATATCTCTCCATCATCAAAGGAGAAAATCCTACTCTCAGCTGTCCTGTCACTTGCCAAAATTTCTGGTGAGCCTGAAAGTTATTGTTATGATCACCTTGTTACAGATGATGTTTGAGCAACCCCAAAGCCCACCGTCTGGTAGGAAGTGACTGAGACACTCTCATGGTCTGAGGAACTAAAACACATGCTAACACTCCGTGTTATTACAATTGAATACATACGATATTAACTCAATTCATAACAAACACGTTTGGGTCGATTCAACATGATCGTTCTTCCAACGTCATAATCCCAATGTTGTTTAGGATCATCGTTACACAATGATATCCTAAGATCAGGAAAATATGATCGCCAACAACACTTGAGCTAGTCTTAGAGGCGAGACTAGGAACCTTCATTTTATCCGTTTATCATTTCACACATGCATATGAGGTTTTCGACTGAATCCCATATTCCAGGATCATAGCACTTATAGCATGAAATATAAACTCTTAATTATGAATATGGAAATATAATAGTACAAATATTATTTCCTCTAGGGCATATTTCCAACAATCTCCCACTTGCACTAGAGCCAGTAATCTAGTTATCACTTTTATGCACCAATGGCAATCCGATGTCAGTCCATCCTTTGCCTGTGGTATAGAGTTCATCCTAATGGATGTTAACAACTTCAGATCCGTGTGTATCATTTGCATTTCAGTGCATCTGTCATGCTTTCACATAAATTTATAATTTTGTGAAACTGGCTTCGTATGTATTGAATCGCTGGCATGACCTTTGATGCCACAGATTGAGCAATAAAACCACTGTGGAGAATAGTGTTCTATTTGCACAATCATCTAGAAACCAATCCAAGTTCATAAATGAAACTCTGATTCACCCTCTTTTGTTGCTTCTAAAGCGATGATACGTCTCCAACGTATCTATAATTTTTTTATTGTTCCATGCTGTTATTTAATCATTCTTGGATGTTTTACAATCATTTTATAGCAACTTTATATCATTTTTTTGGGACTAACCTATTGACATAGTTCCCAGTGCCAGTTGCTATTTTTTGCTTATTTTTTACTCCGAAAAATATCAGTACCAAATGGAGTCCAAACGCAGCAAAACTTTTTGGAGATTTTTTGGACCAGAAGACAACTTGGGAGCCAAGGAAGCACCAGAGGGGAGGCCCGTGGGGCCCACAAGACACCAGGGCATGCCAGAGGCCCCTGGCGCACCCTGATGGGTTATGGGGCCAACGATGGTCTCCTCCACCGCCTCTCGGCCCTATAAATACCCAAATATTCCAAAAACCCTAGGGGAGTCGACAAAACACAATTCCAGCCACCGCAAGTTCCAGAACCACGAGATTCAATCTAGAGCCCTATTCCGGCACTCTACCGGAGGGGAACACAATCACGGAGGGGTTCATCATCCTCATTGGTGCTCCTTCGATGATGCGTGAGTAGTTCACCATAGACCTATGGGTCCGTAGGCAATAGCTAGATGGCTTCTTCTCTCTTTTTGATTCTCAATAAAATGTTCTCCTCGTTGTTCTTGGAGATCTATTTGATGTAGTGACTTTTTGCGGTGTGTTTGTTGGGACCCGGTGAAGTTAGAGTTCATGACCAGATCTATATCCATGAATATTATTTGTGTTTTATTTGGTCTCTTATATGCATGATTATTTATAGCCTTATATTTCTTCTCCGAATCTTTGGTTTACTTAGGCCGACTAGATCGATTGTTCTTGCAATGGGAAGAGGTGTTTTGTGATGGGTTCGATCCTACGGTGTCCTCACCCAGTGACAGAAGGGTTAGCGAGGCACGTATGTATCATTGCTATTAAGGAAAAAAGGTGGGGTCTATTCCTACATGAATAGATCTTGTCTACATCATGTCATCATTCTTATTGCATTATTCCATTTCTCCATGAACTTAATACACTAGATGCATGCTGGATAGCGGTCAACGTGTGGAGTAATAGAAGTAGATGCAGAATCGTTTTGGTCTGCTAATCTTAGACGTGATGCCTATATTCATGATCATTGCCTTGGATATCATCGTAATTATTTGATCTTCTGTCAATTGCCCAATAGCAATTTGTTTACCCACCGTATGTTATTTTCTCGAGAGAAGCCACCAGTGAAATCTACACCCCCTGGGTCTATCTTTTATCATATTTTTTCAGATCTATATTTCCAAAAACCCAAAAATACCTTGCTGCACTTTTTATTTACTTATTTTATTTTGTGTTCTTGCTAGATCTATTTATCAAATCTTATATAAAACAATTTATCTTTTTATCATGGAGGGATTGACAACCCCTCTTACACAGCGGGTTGCAAGTATTTGTTCTTTGTGTGCAGGTACTATTTACATAGTGTTGCTTGGTTCTCCTACTGGATTGATAACCTTAGTTTCATAACTGTGGGAAATGCCTACCATAGCTGTACTGCATCATCCCTTCCTCTTTGGGGAAATACTGACCAATTTCAAGCCTGATCAAAAGGAATTTCTGGCGCTGTTGCCAGGGAGACATCATCAACATCTATCAGGTTCCTAATCACAAATCTCATCTCCTTGAAATTACATTATTTGCCATTTGCCTCTCGTTTTTGTCTCCCCCACTTCATAAAATAATGCCTTTTATTTGCCTTCTTTTTCGTTCGCCCTTTTCTCATCAAATCTATTTTTTGCTTGCAATCTTGTTTGCGTGGTCACAATGTCTTAAGAAAATACCAAATTGCGTGATTTTTTCAATACCAATAATAATGATTTTATTAGCACTCTGATTGCTCCTCCCGCCACTAGTGCATAATCTTGTGATATTAATGTCGTTTTATTGAATCTTGTTATGAAAGATCAATTTTCTGGTACTCCTAATGAGGATGTTGCGTCCCATCTAAACACATTCGTAGAATTGTGTGATATGTGATAACCCACAAGTATATGGGATCGCAACAGTTTTCAAGGGTAGAGTATTCAACCCAAATTTATAGATTCGACACAAGGGGAGCCAAAGAATATTTGTAAGTATTAGCAGTTGAGTTATCAATTCAACCACACCTGGAGATTAAGTATTTGCAGCAAAGTGATCAGTACATAGCACAGTAGTATGATAGTTTCAATAGTAGTGGTAATGGCAATAGTAACAGTAACAATGATAGCAAAGATTTTGTAGCAAGTGTAATAGTAACAACAGCAGTGGTAACTTAGCAAGAACAATATGTAGGAAATTTGTAGGCATTGGATTGGTGGATTCGTTGGATGATATTCATCATATAACAGTCATAACCTAGGGCGATACAAAACTAGCTCCAGTTCATAAATATAATGTAGGCATGTATTCCTTAAATATGCATACGTGCTTATGGAAAGAACTTGTATGATATCTTTTGTCCTACCCTCCTGTGGTAGCGGGGTCCATAAGGAAACTAAGGGATATTAAGGCCTCCTTTTAATAGAGAACCGGAACAAAGCATTAACACATAGTGAACACATGAACTCCTCAAACTATGGTCATCACTGAAAAGTATCCCAATTACTGTCACACTACGGTTTACGGATCATAACACGTAATAGGTGAATATGACTTGCAAGATCGGGCCTAGAACATAGATACAATGGTGAAAACATAAACGGTTCAGATCTGAAATCACGGCACCCGGGCCCAAAGTGACAAGCATTATACTAGGGATCAAGCCCTAACAAAACTAACTCGATTACATGATGAATCTCATCCAACTCCTCACCGACCAGCGAACCTACGAAGGAATTACTCACTCCCGGTGGGGAGCATCATGGAATTGGTGATGAAGGAGGGTTGGCGATGACGAAGATCGAAGATCCCCCTCTCCGGAGCCCCGAACGAACTCCAGATCTAGCCTCCTGATGAAGAACACGAGGTGGCAGCGGCTCTGTATCGTGAAACGCGATGAGACTTTCTCCCTGATTTTTTCTCCAAAAATAGGATTTTATAGCATCCAAATTAAGGTCTACGGGGCCACCAGGTGGGCACAACCCACCAGGGCGCGCCAGAGGGGAGGGGGGCGCCCTGGTGTCTTGTGCCCAGCCAGGGGGCCCCCTCCAGTGGTTCTTGGCTCCAGTATTTTTCTTTTATTATAAAACAATTCTCCAAAAAGTTTCGTTCCAATCCGAGAACTTCTATTTCTGCACAAAAAAGAATACCATGGTAGTTCTGCTGAAAACAGTGTCAGTTCGGGTTAGTTTCATTCAAATCATGCAAATTAGAGTCCAAAACAAGAGCAAAAGTGTTAGGAAAAGTAGATACAACAGAGACGTATCAACTCCCCCAAGCTTGAACCTTTGCTTGTCCTCAAGCAATTCAGTTGACAAACTGAAAGTGGATAAGAAAATTTTTTACGAACTCTTTTATTATTGTTTACAAAAATAAGCTTAAGTAGCACCCATGTTTTCAGCAAAGATCACGACTAACCATATCAACAATAACTCTTAAAAATTATTAACTCATATCAATGGCTTAATCAACTAGCAAGCAATAATAAGATATCTCAAATGCCAACACTTTGTCAAAACAATCATGATATAATATGACAACAGTGGTATCTCACTAGCCTTTCTGAGACCGCAAAACATAAATGCAGAGCACCTCCAAAGTTAAAGCAACGACTAACCATTGTAATTCATGGTAGAAAAGATCCAGTCATGATACATCCAACATTAACTATACACAATGCATGAGGATGAAAATAGTGCTCTCAGATCTGGCGCTTATTTGAGAAGGTGATGACTCAACATAAAATTAAATAGATAGTCCCTTCGCATAGGGAAGCAGGGATTTGCAGAGGTGCCAGATCTCAAAGTTTTAAAAACAGAGATAAATGAAATTTTGGGAAGTGCACCCTTCATGTTTACGTCACGACCAAGAGTTATCAATATCTTCCATGGTAAACACATTAGTGGCGGTTCCCAAGCGATAAAAGTAAAGGTTTACCCCCCTCCACCAACAAACACACTCCACGGCTAGCCGAATCCATGGGTACCGTCCATATCTACAACAAACCTGGGTTTTTTTTAATTATTTGCAATTTTCTATTTCAGGAGTAGGAATCCCTATTACCGCCCCTCTCGTGCAAGGATCAGTGAATAAACACTCATCATGAGAATAACCCGGTTAGCATGGAAGATACCGACTACCCCCTGTCGCTCTATGAATAATCCAGGTACACAAAAATAGATGTTTATTTGAAGTTTTTAGAGGTGGCACATGCAAATTTACTTAAAGCGGCAGGGTAATACCACATATAGGTAGATATATGGTGGACTCATCTGGAATAACTTTGGTTTGTGGGTTTTGATGCACAATCAGTATTTCCACTTAGTATAGGCGAAGGCTAGCAAATAGGTTAAGAAGCGGTCAGCTAGAGAGCAAAGAGACATGAACATGCATTATGAATAATGAACATTGGATACTAGCATGAGTAGGATATGGACACCATGAACATAAATATCATAGAGGCTATGTTGGTTTTGATTCAACTACATGCATGAACATGTGCCAAGTTAAGCCACTTGAAGCATTCAGAGGAGGATACCATATCATCATACTACATCACAATCATTTTAGCGCAATGTCGACATCCAAGATAAATCATTATCCACTCCTAGCTACTTAAGCATGGCATGAGAAACTATAATCTCTAATTGCCATTGCAAGCATGTTTGATCATAATATGTGATGCGGCCTGAAGCTACGTCGGTATTTCCCCAAAGAGGAAGGGATGATGCTGCACGGCGGCAATATGTATTTCCCTCAGATATGAAACCAAGGTTATCGAACCAGTAGGAGAACCAAGCAACACAACGTAAACATCCCCTGCACACAAATAACAAATACTCGCAACTCGACGTGTTAAAGGGGTTGTCAATCCCTTTCGGGTAACGGTGCCAAAAATTGGTACATTGACGGGATAAAGATGTAATAGATTGAATAAATAGATCGCAAAAAATAAAGTGCAGCAAAGTATTTTTGTATTGTTGGGATTAATAGATCTGAAAATAAAAGCAAAGGAAAATAGATCGCAAAGGCAAATAATATGAGAAAGAGACCCAGGGGCCGTAGGTTTCACTAGTGGCTTCTCTCGAGAAAAATAACAAATGGTGGGTGAACAAATTACTATTGGGCAATTGATAGAACTTCAAATACTCATGACTATATCTAGGCAATGATCATTACATAGGCATCATGTCCAAGATTAGTAGACCGACTCCTGCCTACATCTACTACTATTACTCCACACATCGACCGCTATCCAGCATGCATCTAGTGTATTAAGTTCATGGAGAAACGGAGTAATGCAATAAGAACGATGACATGATGTAGACAAGATCTATCTATGTAGAGATAGACCCCATCGTTTTATCCTTAGTAGAAACGATACATACGTGTCGGTTCCCTTTCTGTCACTAGGATCAAGCACCGTAAGACCGAACCCACTACAAAGCACCTCTTCCCATTGCAAGATAAATAGATCAAGTTGGCCAAACAAAACACAAATATCGGAGAAGCAATATGAGGCTATAAGAGATCATGCATAAAATAGATCAAAGAAAGTCCAATACTTTCATGGATATAAAAAGATAGATCTTATCATAAACTCAAAGTTCATCGATCCCAACAAACACACCACAAAAGAGTTACATCATATGGATCTCCAAGAGACCATTGTATTGAGAATCAGCGAGAGAGAGATAGAGATAGAGAGAGAGAGAGAGAGAGAGAGAGAGAGAGAGAGAGAGAGAGGAAGCCATCTAGCTACTAACTACGGACCCGAAGGTCTACAAAGAACTACTCATGCATCATCAGAGAGGAACCAATGGAGGTGGTGAACCCCATACGAGATGGTGTCTAGGTTGGATCTGGTGGTTCTGGACTCTGCGGCGGCTGGATGAATATTTCGTCGACTCTCCTAGGGTTTTGGGAATATTGGGGTATTTATAGAGCGAAGAGGCGGTCCGGGGGGCACCCGAGGTGGGCACAACCCACCAGGGCGCGCCTGGGCCTTCCGGCGCGCCCTGGTGGGTTGTGCTCTCCACAGATCACCCCCAGGCGCAGCGAGGGCCCATTACGTGTCTTCTGGTCCATAAAAAATCTTTGTAAAGTTTCGTGGCATTTGGACTCCGTTTGGTATTGATTTTCTGTGATGTAAAAAACATGAAAAAAACAGCAACTGGCACTTGGCACTATGTCAATAGGTTAGTACCAAAAAATGATATAAAATGACTATAAAATGATTATAAAACATGCAAGATTGATAATATAACAGCATGGAACAATCAAAAATTATAGATACGTTGGAGACGTATCAGCATCCCCAAGCTTAACTCCTACTCGTCCTTGAGTAGGTAAGTGATAAAAACATAATTTTTGATGTGGAATGCTGCCTATAATGTCATATCATATTTCTTTTCTATATAGCATGGACATTTGGACTTTTATATTGTTTAAATCAATAGTCTAGTTTTGACGCGATAATTTAAATACTCAAGCATATCAACAAGCAACCATGTCTTCCAAAATATCAACGCTAAAATAAGTTATCCCTAGCCCATTATGCTCAATCATTGATCCATTCATGAAACACACTCGCATATTAGCTACACCCAATACTCAAGTACGATCATATTGCCTCCTAGTTGGTGCTTTTATAAGAGAAGATGGAGAATCAAATTCAAAAATAAAAATTGCATAAAGTAAAAGAAAGGCCCTTCATAGAGGGAAGTAGGGATTTGTAGAGGTGCCAGAGCTCAAAGCGAAAAACTTAGAGATAAAAACATTTTGGGAGGTGTATCCTTCCCACCAACGAAAACAACTTAGAGTTCCCAACACTTTCCATGCTTAGATATATCATAGGCGGTTCCCAAACAGAAAATAAAGTTTATTCCTTTTTAACCATACTTTCACTTTCCATGGCTAGCCGTATCCGCGGTTGCCCTCCATACCAACACTTTCCAAGGAATTTATTATTTGACAAGATAAAGTAAATTCATTTTTCATTTCGGGACGGGGCATCCCTAATACCTTTGCCTTACTCTCGTGCAATGACAAGTGAATAAACATGTCAGGACCCCGACTCAATGTCACATCGATCTAGCCTGTAACACCTCATATCACTTTGCGGCCTCACGCACGGTATTCCCACGGGTGTCGCCTTACCTTTGACTGGGACCGTTTGCGCCTTTTGGCTCACGTATATGATGATGTCGCTAGCATCCATATGATAAGGAGCCCGGGCTGACATGACTAGTTGTAAACCCAAAGTGGCACAGACTTACAGGGACAAGCATCCATGACCCATCATCGAACGTGTCGGTCATCAGCAAGTGGGTCCGGGCTATAGCACTGGGCTAGCAGGACTCCGGTAAACCGGGCTGTAGCGGGCTAACAGGGCTCCGGTACTCAATGCGTGACATTTCCCCGAAGGGACAGACATAGGAACGAAGAAGGACACATGCCGGCCAGCCTAAGTGTTCCGGAGCAGTAGCAAGCTACCATGGCTCAGTGGAAACACTAGGAGACATTTCCCAGTAAGAGAGGCTACTAAGGATAAACAACTAGATAGTCAGATCCCACACATACCAAGCATTTCAATAACATACACACAATATGCTCGATATGTGCAAATACAACATGGCATCACAACATGACTCTACAACTCAAGTATTTAATCATTAGGCTCCGAGGAGCGAGATATTACAAACAGGGGTCTCATGACCCAATATTCAGAGCATACAAGTCAAAGCACAAGCGGAAGCTATCATGTCTGAGTACAGACATCTATAAATGAAAAAGGCTGAGAAGCCTGACTATCTACCAGATCCTGCCGAGGGCACAAGATCGTAGCTGAGGTAACAAGCTAAACGTCGAAGTCCAAGCGGAACTACTAGCGAGACTGAAGTCTCTCTGCAAAAACATAAATTAAGCAACGTGAGTACAAATGTACCCAGCAAGACTTACATCAGATCTAACTACATATGCATCATTATCAACAAAGGGGGTGGTGGAGTTTAACTGCAGCAAGCCAGCTTTGACTCGGTGGCTATCCTGGACTACGACTGCAAGTAACTCTTTTGAGGTGGCGCACACGAGTCCACATATTCACCATAACAATACACCACTATGGATCCGCTCTCGTCTCCCTACGAGAATGCCATCCATAGCACTCACGCTTATCTTGCGTATTTTAGAGTATCCACTTTCACTTGTCTATGAACTATGCAAGGGGTCCAAGTTTCCATATCCGAGGAATCCGGCTATTCGAATAGATAGTGATAACCCTGCAGGGGTGTACTTCTTCACACACGCCTTCGCCACTTATCGCCCTGTACACGTCATGTACCTCGGCAACCTTCAAGCGGAAGCCGGGCGAGGGAGTCGGCCATGACCTGACTAACCGAGCAAGTCTCTAGTCCAGGTTTATCGCCTATTCGGGTTCCATCCGCAAGGAGATCCGGCCGGGGTGTCGCTCACGGCCCCAAACGATGTGAGCAGGGTTCCCAAGCCCACCATCCGGGTGCCACTTGGTACACCGTGCCACTGTGCCTAGTCTGTCCCAAGCCCACCTGTACCGGGTGCCACTTGGTAGACTACTAACACTACCTACAAACACCAGAAACTAGTTGCAAATCCTGGACAGAGATCATGTTGATTAATAAGTCGAGAGAGTCAATTAAGGATCCTAATGTGTGGTAGTAGCTGTTCATGGATCACAAACACAGAACTCAGTTCCTGAGGACGGCTGCAATGAGACAACCCACCATGTACTCCTACATGGCCTCTCACCGCTACCTTTACCAAATCGTGTTCACAAACTTAGCTCACACATAGTAGGACATGTTCACACACCTCTGATTCATCCCTGATGAATCAGACCTGACTCAACTCTAAGCAGTAGCAGGCATGACAAACAAGCATGAATGAGTAGGCACATCAGGGCTCAAACAACTCCTACTCATGCTAGTGGGTTTCATCTATTTACTGTGGCAATGACAGGTCATGCAAAGGATAAAGGGGTTCAGCTACCGCAGCAAGTAACAAATATGTCGTTGTTGTCCTAATGCAGTAAAAGAGAGCAGGAGCGAGAGAGTGGGATTTTATCAGAATGAACAAGGGGGTTTTGCTTGCCTGGCACTTCTGAAGATAGTATAGCTCTTCATCGGTGTCATCGATCACATCGTCGGTATCACGTCTATCGAGAGGGGGCAATCACCGGCAACTGAGAGAAACACAATCAATGCAATGCACATTATGATG
The DNA here is from genome assembly GCF_002162155.2 of Triticum dicoccoides. Taxonomy (NCBI): domain Eukaryota; kingdom Viridiplantae; phylum Streptophyta; class Magnoliopsida; order Poales; family Poaceae; genus Triticum; species Triticum dicoccoides. The sequence continues at coordinate 399,396,359 of NC_041390.1, read as the reverse complement.
CATGATCATGACATGGCAACATGCTGGTGTTTTGAGCTAATGCAACTAGCAACAGGTTAAATGAAGTTGGTTTGAATCCAAGATTCAAATTCAAACTCCACATGTGGTTATTTAAATGCCATTTAATTGAATCGTCCTAAACAGCAGCTATAAGTTGTTCCAACATGCATGAAAATGGTACAGATGGATAGATTGGATTTTTCTGATCATTTTTCATATATAAATTATTTAATTTGGAGTTACGGTTAATTTTCTATGATTTATTGAAGTTTTAGCTATTTCTGGAATTTCCTGATTATTTATAAAATAAACTAAATTCCAGAAAAGGAATATTGCGTCAGCATGGCGTTGGCATGACGTCAGCAGGTCAACAGGGGCTGGTCCGGTCAAACCTGACCAGTGGGGCCCACTGGTCAGTGACTCAGGTGACTAACAGAGTTAATTAATTCTAACTAATCAAATTAATAGCCACGGGGCCCACTGTCAGTGTCAGCAGGGGTAATTAGTTTAACTAATTCAATTAGTACTAATCCTAATTAACTAACAGAGCAATTAGCACTAATTAAAATCCTACACTAATTCAGTCAAAGGCCGGCCCCACATGTCATGGACACAGGGGGGGGGGTCCCGCCGTGGTCAAAGTGGGTCAAACCCACCGGCGACATGACGCCGGCAAGGCCCGAGACGGCGGCGCGATCCGGAAACGCGCTACAAGGCACGGGCGAGGCCGTGCTTGGGCTCGTTGGAGAGCCCTTGCTGGTGCGCGTCGAACGGTGGTGGTGGCCGTGCCTGTGGTGGCCGGTACCGACGACGGCGAGCTCGTGAGCGGCGGCCGGAGTTCGGGTGCGGTCGGGTTCGGCGCTGCTGCTCGCAAACGAGGGAGCTGAGGCGCTGGAGGGGCTCTACGGGTCGCGGCAAGCACAACGGGTGCACGCCCGTGAGCAAATGGTCACCGGGGTTTTGCCGGCGACGATCCCATGCGGCAGCGGCTGCTGTTAGCAAGGGGGCGGTGGCTACGGCAATCAAACGAAGGCGGGATTAGGGGGAAGATGACCGGGGGCTCACAGCGGTGCCGTAGGGATGGTTAGCGGGCTCGGGGACGTCCTGCGTGCGGCGGATCAACGACGATGGTGGCCGGAGCCCGAGGTGGAAGACGATGGCGATGGCGACGTTGCTGGCCTCCCGGGGTCGCGTGCGTCGTGTGTGTAGCTCCACGGGGTCGGGACGGAGCTTAGGGATGCGGAGAGGGAGCGAGGAAGTGGCTGTGGCCGTGGTGGTTGCGAGCGGCGGCGATGAGCGCGCTCGGGCGCGAGAGGGGGAGAGCAGAGAAGGGAGAAGGGGGTCGGGAGAGAGTGAGAGAGAGGAGCGAGGGGGCTGCGTGGCGTATCCCGAAGAGGCCAGGGCGAAGCGGCAAGCAGGAGGTGGCCGGGGCGGCGTCGGCGCTCGCCACCGAGCAGCTTCGGGGCGAGGGGGAGGAAGACGACAGAGAGGAGGAGGTGGGCTGGGCCGGAACGGAAGCTGGGCCGGCTCTGCTGCAGGTGAGCGCCAGGTAAGTGGCTGGGCTTCTCTCTTTTATTTCTGTTTTTCTATTTATTTGCTCTGTTTTGACTTAGTTTATAAACCAAATCATTTTAATAAATCCTGAAAATAATTGTGGGCATTAAATGAATTATCACAGAGGCCCTCAACTATTTTCAGAATTGTTGGAGCATTTAAAAATATTAACAGTATTTAAATGCCCCAATTCAAATACAATATGGTTTATTCAAAAATCCAAAAATGCCTTGGAAAAATATCCATCATCTCTGGATATGGTTTTCACCCTTTTCCATTAATCATGAACATTTTTGCAAACCAATTTGGGTTCTTTGAAAATTATTTTGAAGTTGAACCTATTTGCATTGCTTTGGTGCTAGGGCTTGGTCATCCCCATTTCAAATTTCATGAACTTTAAACATGATGCACACATGGAAGCAAGCATAGGTCAGGCCAGAACTAGGGATAGGACAACTCACCCCCACTAAACAAGAATCTCGTCTCGAGATTCAAGCGTAGGGTAAGATGAAGGGGAAACACAAACTAGTATAATCTTCACGATCCAGGGTGCACTTCATAAAAGCGTTGATTCGATCACCATCTTTGTCCCGTCGTCTTGCTGTGAGAACTCCAACTAGCATGACGAGAAGAGGAAAGGAAAACCCTAGAAGAATCTATCTTCTCGAAGACCGAACAACTCAGGATCAACTCATGGGATGAGACATTGTCACATCTCTCGAGCTGAGACACGAAGCATACATCTGAGGAAATGGAGTGAGACAGATGACGAGGGCTCGCTAGGTAGACAACAATTCCAGACTTAAGAATGTGGTGATCGGTTGTCAACGTAGCGAGGAGTTGAATTGCCATGATACCATAACGATGCACCTTAGGGAAGGTGACTCGTAGAGATATCCCCTTAAGTGGCAAAAAGAATTACCTTTGATTCAAAGATCATTGAAACTCTTTATACCAGCTTAAGGCAAATCATAATCGATCATTTAGAGGGGTTCGGTAGAATGGCATACCCGGATTAGAATGGATGATGTGGATTACCTTGTTGAAGACAACACAAGGGATGATTTTGCTTATCATCGTAAATGGATGGGACCCAAGATAGGATGGCACAAAGATGGTGCAAGCTGGGAACAAAACACAAATGTTGGGAATGATTCTAGTAACTGGGAAGGAACCCAATAGTAGAGAGTGAATCCACTGTTTGAAAGGTCATAGCATTATCGGGGAAACTGAGAGCACTATGTAATTAATGCCGATGATAAAACCTAGCACTTACGCATGCTCTCAAGAACTTGAGTATCTCCATAATCATCAAGGTTTTACCAACATCCGTGTCAGGGGTGCTGGCAACACAACATACTACCATGATGAATACCGGTGGAAGATGCAGATGCAAAGGAGGATAACATCTTCTCAGATTTCACCTTAGCGAGGTCAAGGGGACGAAATCTGGATGATCGACCGAGAGACATTTAGCACTCCGCTTCTAATGTTCTCCTTGATGTACTAGCGTATCCCAATCCTTGAAATGGTCTGGTATCTAGAACATCAAGTAAAGGTCGGACTTCGGAAACACAAAAATCATAAGGCATAACTAGGGAGTAAATCCTACGAAGTCCTTATGGGGAGGTGGCCAACTTCTTCAAACAAGATACTACAATAATAGGTCTTCCGGCTGGGTGTGTTGGCCACGACATCCACTTTACCGGTTATCGAGGGACCAATATTATAGTTCTTGGGAAATGTTCCAACCATCATATCTGCCTGAGATTTAGATCTGGTTGGTGTCAGGATATTCCAGACTCATCGAGTCTAGGAAGAAAAATGAAGGTTTGCAACACAAATCGACGAAATGACGTTGCGAGATTCTCGGGAAATGAACTACGATAGCAGGCTCCAAAACATGAGCTGGTTCTGCTACACATGTGTGAACACGCTGTCTCGGACAAACATGATCACATGGTAGTCTTACAATAAAACACTACCGAGTTCTGGTAGGGAACCATCATTGAGGATATAGGAATCTTGTGCACGAACTAGTATTTGCACAGCAACTCCTTCTCCTTGAACAAATCAATCAGTGGCTTGGTGTGCTAGGGATACATATAGGATGAAGGTTGCAAATCTCCAAACCACAGAATACTTCGCACATGTGTATGACTGACTTGGGATGATTCCAGAGGAAGCAAAACTAACTTTCTCAAATTCACGGCGGCAACTTTCACCAAATGCACGAGTATAAGAGGAAGTCACTCCTTTCATCAAACAAATACTTCATGAGCTAGCATAAAGAAAATGCTTTCAAAAGTTTCCAACACTAACTTATTGTCCAACAAGATCTTGGAGAAGATAAAATGATGTTGATGGGCTCAACAACAAATCATCGAGATTTCCATGAAGATGGAATTCCACGACTTGGTGAACAAGGTGATAGCATTGGTCAGACCAAAAGATGTAATGGTGTATGCTCGAGGAAAATCCACGAGTAAGGCAACATTACGAACATCGTTGGTTCTGATTTGATTTGACGGTAACCCATACTCAAATCAAAGTTTTTATAAGGCAATAGGTCCAATATCAGATCACAGGGACCAATCGCTGAAGATATCATCTTTCTTCAACTCACACAAACACAAGATATCCCTGTTGGAAAAATGAACTAAGTTAGGCAAGCTTTTATCTTCCAACTCTCCAAGTTGCTGCTCAGCTTAACCGTCTAGCTCAGGGGTATCCAACCAGACTCTTGGAGAAGGGGTGGTTTACAGGAATAAACCAACTTGATCACGAACTCAACATAGCGGTCAGGTGACAACCTGGTAATACTTCCGAGAAGATATTCAGAAAATCACGAACCACTGATATGTTACTAAGATCGAGGACAATCCTGCTTTTCAGGGCAAGACGATATGATCAATAGAGCAAGGATTTGAAATAATCCTAACTCATCGATCGAGGAGTGAACCAGGAGAATGGACTAGGTAGCACGATCAATCTTAGAATGATGATTCAATAACCAACACGCTAAGAATGAAATTATTGTCCTTTAACTACCAAGCAACGAGGTTGCTAGGAGTATTGATTTCACACACCACGATTCACTTGTCGGCATTCCGGTTACAATAACACAGGAACCGAGGAATGAACAATGATGGCAAGAAGTATCACTGTACCAAGAGTTCATAGGATGGTGTGCAATTCCTATAACAATCCCGATATAAAGATGGTAATACTCCAAGGTAGAGCAGAACAAAAGCTGGATTAGCAATTTGTTCTATGGAGCACAAATTCTTTGACCCAATCCTGGATATGGAAGAGGTACTGGAGTTTGGTTCTCCTAGTCATTCCGCGATAGAATGGCTTGACGGACCACGAGAGCAATAGGCATCGATAAACGAACGCACGCATACTCTTGACTATCAATTGATAGACGAAGGTCAGTAGACAACTAAAGAGGGAGAACTCAAAGGAACATATAACTTTCTGAGTTGTAGATGCATAGATTAGTATGTCGAACCAGGTTCAACATAATTCTTCCGGATAACCCATGCAGAAAGGTTGAGCTGGCAGAGTCACAATATAGCATGGAGAACTCATCGAGAGCACTCTTGTTGTCATCTTTTGGTTCAGAAGAACTCCTACCAAGAATGGTTCATGGTAATTGGAAGAAGGATGTACCATGAACCTCGAGGACTATCGCAAAGGTTACTAATAACCTAAAGGAACTAGCAAACACTATCAACATGAAGTAAGTAGAGTGAATCTCGGGTTCAAGAACCCAGGAATAGAATACCTACTCCTAAGTAGCACCACGAGATGCTTTCGAGAATGATGGCCAGAATCTTCACACTGGGAACACAAAACATTGCTAGATTACTAGGTGACTCCCTAAAACACCTAGGGTCATAATAGTAGTTCCAACATATATGTCAAGGCAATAAATTACCTCAATGCACCGGTTAGTGTGCTTATTCTGACCATAAGGGACATCGGGAACGGAAAGAAAGGATTTGCAAATGCATCAGACTATTTAGAAACCTGGGATGACTCGGACAGCATAACGGCTATAAATGCTCAAAAAGATTTGAGACATGCTACAAAAATGGTGGCATAGCCACTCAGAAGCACAATATCAAGGTCTCGAGATCAATAATTAACATACATAAGTAGTAGGAACTGGACTGAGGCTTACGTACAACAATCTTACAATTCTACAGATTAATAACACGTGATCCTGATAGAAAGAAGAGATAGCCTAGTTCTTTAACCCCGTAGGAAAGATAAGATGACTCAGATCAGAAGGGCATAAGGTATAAGGAGTAAAAAGAGCCTTACGTTCCATCCCACAATCAATTCCCTTATATAACTAAATAATTTCTAGACTCAACTTCGACCAGTTTGGCTTGGTAATCCTACAGGCAGTCAAGCTCTGATACCAAAGCTGTCAGGACCCTGACTCAATGTCACATCGATCTAGCCTGTAACACCTCATATCACTTTGCGGCCTCACGCACGGTATTCCCACGGGTGTCGCCTTACCTTTGCCCGGGACCGTTTGCGCCTTTTGGCTCACGTATATGATGATGTCGCTAGCATCCATATGATAAGGAGCCCGGGCTGACATGACTAGTCGTAAACCCAAAGTGGCAAAGACTTACAGGGACAGGCATCCATGACCCATCATTGAACGTGTCGGTCATCAGCAAGTGGGTCCGGGCTGTAGCACTGGGCTAGCAGGACTCCGGTAAACCGGGCTGTAGCGGGCTAATAGGGCTCCGGTACTCAATGCGTGACATTTGCCCGAAGGGACAGACACAGGAACGAAGAAGGACACATGCCGGCCAGCCTAAGTGTTCCGGAGCAGTAGCAAGCTACCATGGCTCAGTGGAAACACTAGGAGACATTTCCCGGTAAGAGAGGCTACTAAGGATAAACAACTAGATAGTCAGATCCCACACATACCAAGCATTTCAATAACATACACACAATATGCTCGATATGTGCAAATACAACATGGCATCACAACATGACTCTACAACTCAAGTATTTAATCATTAGGCTCCGAGGAGCGAGATATTACAAACAGGGGTCTCATGACCCAATATTCAGAGCATACAAGTCAAAGCACAAGCGGAAGCTATCATGTCTGAGTACAGACATCTATAAATGAAAAAGGCTGAGAAGCCTGACTATCTACCAGATCCTGCCGAGGGCACAAGATCGTAGCTGAGGTAACAAGCTAAACGTCGAAGTCCAAGCGGAACTACTAGCGAGACTGAAGTCTCTCTGCAAAAACATAAATTAAGCAACGTGAGTACAAATGTACCCAGCAAGACTTACATCAGATCTAACTACATATGCATCATTATCAACAAAGGGGGGGGGTGGAGTTTAACTGCAGCAAGCCAGCTTTGACTCGGTGGCTATCCTGGACTACGACTGCAAGTAACTCTTTTGAGGTGGCGCACACGAGTCCACATATTCACCATAACAATACACCACTATGGATCCGCTCTCGTCTCCCTACGAGAATGCCATCCATAGCACTCACGCTTATCTTGCGTATTTTAGAGTATCCACTTTCACTTGTCTATGAACTATGCAAGGGGTCCAAGTTTCCATATCCGAGGAATCCGGCTATTCGAATAGATAGTGATAACCCTGCAGGGGTGTACTTCTTCACACACGCTTTCGCCACTTATCGCCCTGTACACGTCATGTACCTCGGCAACCTTCAAGCGGAAGCCGGGCGAGGGAGTCGGCCACGACCTGACTAACCGAACAAGTCTCTAGTCCAGGTTTATCGCCTATTCGGGTTCCATCCGCAAGGATATCCGGCCGGGGTGTCGCTCACGGCCCCAAACGATGTGAGCAGGGTTCCCAAGCCCACCATCCGGGTGCCACTTGGTACACCGTGCCACTGTGCCTAGTCTGTCCCAAGCCCACCTGTACCGGGTGCCACTTGGTAGACTACTAACACTACCTACAAACACCAGAAACTAGTTGCAACTCCTGGACAGAGATCATGTTGATTAATAAGTCGAGAGAGTCAATTAAGGATCCCAATGTGTGGTAGTAGCTGTTCATGGATCACAAACACAGAACTCAGTTCCTGAGGACGGCTGCAATGAGACAACCCACCATGTACTCCTGTGGTGGCCGGTGCCTGTGGTGGCCGGTACCGACGACGGCGAGCTCGTGAGCGGCGGCCGGAGTTCGGGTGCGGTCGGGTTCGGCGCTGCTGCTCGCAAACGAGGGAGCTGAGGCGCTGGAGGGGCTCTACGGGTCGCGGCAAGCACAACGGGTGCACGCCCGTGACCAAATGGTCACCGGGGTTTCGCCGGCGACGATCCCATGCGGCGGCGGCTGCTGTTAGCAAGGGGGCGGTGGCTACGGCAATCAAACGAAGGCAGGATTAGGGGGAAGATGACCGGGGGCTCACAGCGGTGCCGTAGGGATGGTTAGCGGGCTCGGGGACGTCCTGCGTGCGGCGGATCGACGATGATGGTGGCCGGAGCCCGAGGTGGAAGACGACGGCGATGGCGACGTTGCTGGCCTCCCGGGGTCGCGTGTGTCATGTGTGTAGCTCCACGGGGTCAGGACGGAGCTTAGGGATGCGGAGAGGGAGCGAGGAAGTGGCTGTGGCCGCGGTGGTTGCGAGCGGCGGCGATGAGCGCGCTCGGGCGCAAGAGGGGGAGAGAAGAGAAGGGAGAAGGGGGTCGGGAGAGAGTGAGAGAGAGGAGCGAGGGGGCTGCGTGGCGTCTCCCGAAGAGGCCAGGGCGAAGCGGCAAGCAGGAGGTGGCCGGGGCGGCGTCGGCGCTCGCCACCGAGCAGCTTCGGGGCGAGGGGGAGGAAGACGACAGAGAGGAGGAGGTGGGCTGGGCCGGAACGGAAGCTGGGCCGGCTCTGCTGCAGGTGAGCGCCAGGTAAGTGGCTGGGCTTCTCTATTTTATTTCTGTTTTTCTATTTATTTGCTCTCTTTTGACTTAGTTTATAAACCAAATCATTTTAATAAATCCTGAAAATAATTGTGGGCATTAAATGAATTATTACAGAGGCCCTCAACTATTTTCAGAATTGTTGGAGCATTTAAAAATATTAACAGTATTTAAATGCCCCAATTCAAATACAATATGGTTTATTCAAAAATCCAAAAATGCCTTGGAAAAATATCCATCATCTCTGGATATGGTTTTCACCCTTTTCCATTAATCATGAACATTTTTGCAAACCAATTTGGGTTCTTTGAAAATTATTTTGAAGTTGAACCTATTTGCATTGCTTTGGTGCTAGGGCTTGGTCATCCCCATTTCAAATTTCATGAACTTTAAACATGATGCACACATGGAAGCAAGCATAGGTCAGGCCAGAACTAGGGATAGGACAAAACACTCATCTTGAGAATAACACATCTAGCATGGAAAATATTAGCCACCCCTCACTGCTTCGCGAGCGAAACGAGCACACAAAAGAGAAGTTTATTTTGGAAATTAGAGATGGCACATACAAATTTGCTTAGAACGGCAAAAGAATACCACATATAGGTAGATATAGTGGACTCATGTGGTAAAACTAGGTTAAAGGTTTTTGGATGCCCAAGTAGAGATCATTCTTAGTGCAAAATGAAGGCTAGCAAAAGATTGAGAAGCGACCAACCAAGAAATGGATAATCTCATAAGCGAGCATTAAGCATAATTAACACCGAATAATGCACCACAAGTAGGATATGATTTCATTGCATAATTATTGACTTTCATGCTTGCATAGGGAATCACAAACCTTAACACCAATATTCTTACTAAAGCATAATTACTCATCAACATAACTCACATACCACATCATCATATCTCATAACTATTATTAAGAATCAAGTTTATTTTGTCCAATGATCTTCATGAAAGTTTTTACTATATCCTTCTTGGATATCTATCACTTTGGGACTAATTTTTATGTGTTGCTTTTGACAAGCTCAAACAAATATAAGTGAAGATCATGAGCACAATATTTCTTTTTTTCTCTCAAATTAATTTAAGTAAAGCAAGAGAGAATTTCTTGAAAATTTTACTAACTCTCAAATAAATCTAAGTGAAGCAAGAGAGCATTTCTTCAAAAATACTAAAATACACCATGCTCAAAAAGATATAAGTGAAGCACTAGAGCAAGTCCATAGCTCATAAAATTTTTAAGTGAAGCATAGAGAGCAATTCTGACAAGTCATGACATAATTTTGGCTATCAAATAGGTGTGTCCAGCAAGGAATCAAGACTTAAAACACAAAATAAAACAAGAAAAGACTCTTATCATACAAGACGCTCCAAGCAAAACACATAGTATGTGATGAAAAAAATATAGCTTCGAGTAAAATACCGATGGTCGTTAGAAGAAAGAGGGGATGTCACTCGGGGGCATCCCCAATCTTAGTTGCTTGCTCTCTTTCAGATAATAGCGGGGAATGCTGGGGCATCCCCAATCTTAGGCTCTTCTTACTCCTTATTCCTTCATCCATCGTAATATAACCCAAAACTTGAAAACTTCAATCACACAAAACTCAACAAAACCTTTGTGAGATTCGTTAGTAAAAGTAAGCAAATCACTACTATAATTACTATACCAAACCAATTCATATTTTGTTTTTGTATTATATCTATTTTATTCCAACTTTTCTATTGCAAAAACTCATCAAAGAAAACCATAGAGCCATCAAAATAAGCACACAACGCAAAGAAAACAGAATTTGCCAAAACAGAACAGTGTGTAGCAATCTAACTATTTTGAATACTTCTGTAACTCCAAAAATTCTGAAAAATTAGGATGAACTGAGAATTTTGTATAATGATCTACTGGAAAAGTAATGGGTATTTTATCGTTCTCTGGTAAAAATGAGAATTAATTTCGTGAGCGCAAAAGTTTCTGTTTTTTTCCAGCAAGATTAAACAACTATCGCCCAAGAAGATCCTAAAGGCTTTACTTGGCACAAACACTAACTAAAACATAAAAACACAATCATAACAGTAGCGTAATTTTGCTAACACTCAAGAACAGAAAGCAAAAAGCGAAAATAAATTTTATTCATTGGGTTGTCTCCCAACAAGCGCTATAGTTTTACGCCCTTAGCTAGGCATAAAACAAGGATCTAAGTTTTGTCATCTTTGGTTTGATATCCATAATATTCTCACATGATTGATTCATAAGGTGGTCTAATTCTTGTTCTAGGAAAGTGTTCCATACCCTTCCTCAAAGGAAATTGGAACTTAATATTGCCTTCTTTCATATCAATCACAACACCGATAGTGCATAAAAACGGTCTACCAAGAATAATTGGACAAGGTGGATTGCAACCAATACCAAGAACAATAGAATCTATGGGAACATAATTCCTATTTGCGAGAATAAGAACATAATTAATTCTTCCCATAGGCTTTTTAACAGTAGAATCCGCCAAGTGCAAATTTAAAGAACATTCTTCAAGATCGGTAAGACCAAGCACATCGCATAAAGATTTCGGAATTGTAGAAACACTAGCACCCAAGTCACACAAAGCAAAGCACTCATACTTTTTAATCTTGACTTTGATAGTAGGTTCCCACTCATCATGCAATTTTCTAGATATTGAAACTTCTAATTCCAATTTTTCTTCAAAAGCTTTCATCATAGCATCAACAATATGTTTAGTAAAAGCTTTATTTTGTTCATAAGCATGGGGTGAATTTATCATGGATTGTAACAAAGAAATACAATCAATCAAAGAGAAACTATCATAATTAAAGTCTTTGTAATCCAAAAGAGTGGGCACATCACTAGTTAAAGTTTTGACCTCTTCAAACCCACTTTCATTAATTTTCTAAACAAGATTTTCACCCTCCGAAATATTGGGACGACTTCTACCTAAAGTTGACTCTTCTCCAGTCCCTTTTCCATCAATCTTAACTTTACAAAACAAGGAATCAATAGAAGAAACACCAATCATTTTAAGATCTTCATCACTTTTGCGAAAGAAATCACTAGAAAACGCTTTTTCTAGAAAATCTCTTTTAGCTCTAAGCATAGCAGTTATTTTCTTAATTTCATCCATATAAACATAAAGAGCTTTAATTGATTCATCTACTTTAGGCACAAACAATTTCATCTTGATGTTTTCCACATCATGAGCAATTTTATCAACACTTCTAGACAAATCATCAATCTTACTCAAATTTTCTTCTATGGAAGTGTTGAAAACCTTTTACGTGTTGATAAATTCTTTAATATTATTCTCAAGATCAGAGGTGTTCCAATTATTATTATAAGATTGATTTCCATAGGAATTACCATAACTATTAGAGGAATTACTAGGAAAATTACCTCTATAAGCATTGTTGTTGAAATTATTTCAAGAAATAAAATTCACATCTATGGCATCACTACTTTGCTCAATCAAAGTAGACAAAGGCATATCATTAAAATCAATAGGAGCACTTCTACTAGCAACCATTTTCATAATAGCATCAACTTTTTCACTCGAATTAACTTTTTTACTAGTAGGAGCTCTTTCAGTATGCCATTACGAATAATTTGCCATAATATTGTCAAGAAATTTGGTAGCTTGACCCAAAGTAATTTCCATAAAAGTACCACCCGTGGCATAATCTAAAAGATTACAAGAAACAAAATTCAACCCCGCATAAATTTTTTGTATGATCATCCAAAGATTTAACCCATGAGTTGGGCAATTCCTTAGCATCATTTTCATCCTTTCCCAAGATTGTGCAACATGCTCATGTTCAAGTTGCTTGAAATTCATGATCTGGGTTCTAAGGGAAATAATCCTTGTGGGCGGAAAATACTTAGTGATAAAAGCATCTTTGCACTTATTCCAAGAATCTATACTATTGTAAGGCAACAAAGAGAACCAATTTTTTGCAGAATCACGCAAAGAAAACGGAAATAATTTCATCTTCACCACATCATTGTCCACATATCTTTTCTTTTGCATATCGCATAATTCCACGAAGGTATTAAGATGGGACGCGGCAACCTTATTAGGAGTGCCGGAAAATTGATCTTTCATAACAAGATTCAGCAAAGCAGTATTAATATCACAAGACTCCGCACTAGTGGCAGGAGGAGCAATCGGAGTGCTGATAAAATCATTGTTGTTGGTATTTGAGGAATCACATAACTTTGTGTTCTCTTGATTCATGATGACCACACAGAAGATTGCACTCAAAAATAGATCTGATAAGAAAACGACGAATGAAAAAAGAGGGGCGAATAAAACGGCAAATTTTTGTGAAGTGGGGGAGAGGAAAATGGCAAATAATGTAAATTGCAAGGATATGAGATTTTTGATTAGGAACCTGGTATATGTTGAAGATCCTCGCTGGCAACAACGCCAGAAATTCCTTTTGATGCGGCCTGAAGCTACATTGGTATTTCCCCAAAGGCGAAGGGATGGTGTAGCATAGCGGCGGTAGGTATTTCCCTCAGATATGAAACCAAGGTTATCGAACCAGTAGGATAACAAAGCAACACAACACAAACAGCCCCTGCACACAAATAACAAATACTCGCAACCCGACGTGTTAAACGGGTTGTCAATCCCTTTTGGGTAACGGTCCCAAAAATTGTTGCGTTGACGGGAGAAAGTTGTAATAGATCGAGTAAATAGATCGCAAAAAAATAAAGTGCAGCAAAGTATTTTTGTATTTTTGGGCTTAATAGATCTGAAAATAAAAGCAAAGGAAAATAGACCGCACAGGCAAATAATATGAGAAAGAGACCCGGGGGCCGTAGGTTTCACTAGTGGCTTCTCTCGAGAAAAATAGCAAATGGTGGGTGAACAAATTACTGTTGGGAAATTGATAGAACTTCAAACACTCAAGAAGATATCCAGGCAATGATCATTACATAGGCATCACGTCCAAGATTAGTAGACCGACTCCTGCCTGCATCTACTACTATTACTCCACACATCGACCGCTATCAAGCATGCATCTAGTGTATTAAGTTCATGGAGAAACAAAGTAATGCAATAAGAACGATGACATGGTGTAGAAAAGATCTATCTATGTAGATATAGACCCCATCATTTTATCCTTAGTAGCAACGATACATACGTGTCGGTTCCCTTTCTGTCACTGGGATCAAGCACCGTAAGATCGAACCCACTACAAAGCACCTCTTCCCATTGCAAGACAAATAGATCAAGTTGGCCAAACAAAACCCAAATACCGGAGAAGAAATACGAGGCTATAAGAGATCATGCATAAAAGAGATCAAAGAAACTCAAATACTTTCATGGATATAAAAAGATAGATCTGATCATAAACTCAAAGTTCATCGATCCCAACAAACACACCGCAAAAGAGTTACATCATATGGATCTCCAAGAGACCATTGTATTGAGAATAAGCGATAGGGAGAGGAAGCCATCTAGCTACTAACTACAGACCCGAAGGTCTACAAAGTACTACTCTCGCATCATCAGAGAGGCACCAATGGAGGTGGTGAACTCCATCCGAGATGGTGTCTAGATTGGATCTAGTGGTTTTGGACTTTGCGGCGGCTGGATGAATATTTCATAAACTCCCCTAGGGTTTTGGGAATATTGGGGTATTTAAAGAGCAAAGAGGCGGTCTGGGGGGCACCCGAGGTGGTCACAACCCACCAGGGCGTGCCTGGGCCTCCTGGCGCGCCCTGGTGGGTTGTGCTCTCCTCGGAGCACCACCAGGCACAGTCAGGGCCCATTACGTGTCTTCTGGTCCATAAAAAATCTTTGTAAAGTTTCGTGGCATTTGGACTCCGTTTCGTATTGATTTTCTGCGATGTAGAAAACATGGAAAAGCAACAACTGACACTTGGCATTGTGTCAATAGGTTAGTACCAAAAATGTATAAAATGACTATAAAATGATTATAAAACATCCAAGATTGATCATATAACAGCATGGAACAATCAAAAATTATAGATACGTTGGAGACATATCAATATGCTAAATAATGGATACTAGGTTAAACATATTTACAAAAACAGAACAAGTTGAGTTCATACCCGTTTCTCTCTGCCATAGTCAAATATCATCATTATTGCCTTTCACTTGCATGACCAAATGATATGAAAATAATAATATTGCAAGAGTGTCGTGGACTAAGCTGGAATCTGCAAACATTTTATTCAAAAGGAGAAGATAAAGCAATTTGGGCTCTTTATTAGATCAACAATAATGCATATGAGGGCCACTCAAAATTTTCATCGTGGTCTTCTCCTTGGTATGACTCAATAAAAAAAAAGAATTTAAGAGAAACACACTAAAATATTCTTGGAGTTTTTAGTTTTTCTTGAAGAAAACAAATTAAAGAAAGAAAAACAAAAACGAGAAAAGCTATTTACACGGGAGAGCTCCCAACAAGCAAGAAGAAGATTCGAGAAATCTTTTTGGGTTCTCTTTTAGCACTAAAAATAATTAAACTAGAAAGAAAATCCGAAAAGAAGCAAGAAACATTTTTGGGTTTTCTCAAAGTTTTTCAAACACACAAGTGGAAAGCAAGAAGATAATCTAGCATGGATAATACAATGAAAAAGTGTTAACACCGACAACTAGAATGAAATGTGTGAACATGAATATAATGTTGGTGGAAATACGTACTCCCCCAAGCTTAGGCTTTTGGCCTAGCTTTGTGATCACCATCCATAGTAACCATCCGATCCCATGCCAAAGTGCTCCGGCGGCGGCACCTGAGCGTCCCACTCCTGAGGCTCCTCCTCTGTTGCTGCCTGGGCATTCCGATAGGCAATAATGTCCGCTAGCATGACCCTGTATCCACCCCTAGAAATAGAATCAAACAAAGCACGTGCAGGCAATGGAATAATATCATGGGAAACCACACTGAAAACTAGGTTGTAACGAATGTTATTAACAGAGTCAGCGTCATCAATAAACTAGTGAGCCACCATTGCCTGGTGATCTAGATAAACCTTGGGCAGAGGATAATCATGTTGGCGTATCTGAACGTTAAAGTGACTCGCTAAGAGAATAGCATAAATACCGCCATGAATTTTACCGTTGATTCTGTTAAGTTGTAGACGACGTGCAATAATTTCCCCTAGGCTAAATGTGTTATAGCCGTATAGTGCACGACGTAAAATGGCAAAGCTGGGAGCACTGAGTGCACCGACCTTCTCTCTAGAAGTTAAAAAATTCATGATAAATAGAGAAAAATAATGCACAGAAGGAAACTGCAAGCTAGTGGCAGTAACACTTGATACACCTCTCTCATCTCCCACTGCCAGAGTACGATAAAAGTCCTCAAACTCTGCAGGTCTAGGCTCTCTTATTTCCCTGTCAGAAGGGATCAAGCATTGTCGGTGTACTAAAGTTTGGTTCCTTTAGTACCCCATACTTGTACACCGGTAGTTGCAGCCGTACCCCTGGTAAGGCCTGACGGGGACAACTGGAAGCAAATACGAGACGAACAAAGAAGACCACAAGCTGGGCTCCCGGCAAGATTCTTGCCGGGATGGTTTGTGAAGCGAAGCCCCGACAAGACCATCCCCCTTGAGGTTGAGAGCTCTAACACCATCGACAATGTCAAGACCAAGATCCAGGGGCGTCTGCGTGGTGGCATGTAGATCTTTGTGAAGACCAAAAGGCAAAGTTCCGAGCAAGATTCTTGCCGGGAACGTTTGTGAGGCCCCGACAAGATTCTTGCTGAGGACGTTTGCAAGGCCACGACAAGACTCACACACGGCAAAGATCCCACCGCCCTGCCACCGCTCCAGCCCAGCGACTAGCTTGCCAGCCTGGCCCCGCGAGCCTCATCATCTTGGCCGCGTGATGAGATGGGGTGAGGAGGCGACGGACGGGACGGGCTCTGTTTCCGCCCCCAAGAAAGTTAGGGACACGCAAGCGGTGTATTAAATGCGTCTGTCCTAAGAAATCAGGGATAAGTATGTGCACTATAGCAACTTTACACCTCGTGTATGCACTGTACACCGCCGTGGTAGCCCCTTCAGTATAAAAGGAGGTCCAAGGTGATACCGAGAGGGACTTTTGGACTTTCTGGCCCAGTTTGCATGTGTAGCAGCTAGCCAGAGCCCAAGAACTCTCAATACACTAAAGCGGCACTAGGGTTTTACACTTCTCAGGGGCCCGAACCTAGGTAAAAATCCCTCGTGTTGATCGTTGGATCTGCTCTTCGTGCGCCACCTTTTTCCCTGCCGAACTGTAGAAGGGATCCACGTGATCCCATAGGTGTCATTTCACCGACATCTTTGTCGCGTCAGCACTACAAAAAAAAGACACATCCGTGACATTTTGTGCCGTACAATTTTTTTTCTGTCATGCTTATGACACTTCTATGACGATAATTGTGACAAAACCTGGTATCATCATAGATGTGATGGGCTCCTACTTCTATGAAAAAAATCATGATAGAAAATGGGCTTTTCGTCCCGGGCGGGCCAGAGACGCAGCTGCATGACATTCTTTGGGACGTCCATGATGGAAAAAACCATGGTAGAAGCGAGGGCAAGGAAAATATCGGGGAGTTCCAGGTTACGGTGGGTGGTCGGGGCCGAGCGATGCGCGTTTCTCTCGTACACATACTCACGTGGGTGCGAGGCATTGGGATCTAACTGAACCCGAGCGAGGCGTTTGCCTACTGAACCCGAGCGATTGCACTGCAGGCTACAAATTACTGAACCCGAGCGAACGGTCGATCCCTTTTTTTTGAACATTATAACAGCAGGAGAGGCTCCTACTGTTGCTTTATTAAATAAAGGAGTAGTTACAATTTACATTTTTTTACATAGCCATAGGCTAAGGGGGGGGGGGACAACAAAGAAATCAACAATTTTACACAGAGGTACTCTAGTGAATTGTCAAGGTTTGGATCAGTCCATGTATACAAGTAACAGTATCCCCCTGAGTCCTAAAAATTAAGATTTCTAGGCCTTTCTTAAACATCCTCAACCAGTCAGCATGTGAGGCCACCTCACCATCAAACATAACTTTCTTTCTTTGCTTCCAGATGTTCCATGCTGCTAGTATAGTGATTTCTTTGAAGGCAGGTTTGCACCAAGTTGTTAGTGAGGTATCAAACATTATCTGGATGTCATCATTTGTTCCCCAATCTACTCCAATTGTTTCCCAGCATCTTTTGGCAAATTGACAATCATAAAAAAGATGCTTGTTTGTTTCCAGCTTAGCAAGGTTGCACATCCAACAAGAGTGGTCTTCTCCGATATTAAAGTGTCTTCTTAGAAGCATATCTCTCGTGTTGACCCTGTCCATTAGCATTAGCCAAGCAAAAACTTTGTGTCTCATGATGCATTTTGATTTCCATATTGAAGTTATAAAACTAGGGGCATTTACGTTTCTGAAGAGAAACCGGCAGAACTTTTTGGGTTTATATTGCTCATCGCCCCAACATAGAATCCATTCATCGACATCCAAATGGTCCAATGTCATGGAGTTGATCATAGGCATGATATCATCCAGTTCAGCTCTTGGCTCAATAGATAAGGGTAGATGAAACAAAGTTGTCAGGTCCAGATTTGAGTGGAATTGAGCCAGTGATAAATCCTCATCATGAACATATGAAAACAAATGATTATGAGAATCCATGAGGACTATATCATTATGCCAGAGATCTTTCCAAAATAGTACTATGTCCCCAGCCCTGGGTATGCAGGATGTGATACCTCTATATATATCCATTAGCGAAAAAACATCCCTCCACCAAAATGATCCACAGGCTAGTTTTGCATGGGGAGCACCGTGATAATAATATGCATTCCAGATTAACATTACCCAGGGAACATCAGCCTTATGAATGAATTTATGTACATATTTTAGAAGCAACGCCTTGTTTTGGGCTTTGAGATCAAGAACTCCCAAACCACCTTTTTTCTTAGGTCGGCAAATTAAATCCCACGCCGCCAAAGAGTGTGTTTTTGCATCTCGATCCACGACTTTTCTCCAAAGGCAGTGGCGTCTTGCCCGATCAAAATTATCAATTAACTTCAAAGGGATTTTGAGAACACACATGGCAAACGAGAGCAGAGATGAAAGTGCTGAGTTAATGAGTTGCACTCGCTCACCATAGGAGAGCCAGATAGCTGTTCCTATTAATCTCCTTTCAATTCTATCAACCAGTGGCATTAGCTCTCTCACAGTTGGTCGTGTGGTGCCCATAGGAAGCCCCAAGTATGTGAACGACATGCTCCCAACTTGGCATCCAATCTCTAACGCTAGACATTGTGCTTTCTCATCATTCACATTTATGGGCATCAACTGAGATTTTTCGTAGTTAATTTTAAGCCCGTTGCCCTAGCATAGGAGTCAAGGATAGCTTTTATGGTGTGTAGTTGATCATTTTCGGCCGGCAGCACAATGATTGTGTCGTTGGCGTATTGAATAACCGGATATTGATCCGATGCAGGTTGATCAATTGGTAGTTGAATATGCCCCTCCTCCCAAGCTTTGTTGATCAAGGATTGAGGAAGATCAGCGGCAATGACAAACAAGATCCCCTTGACAAACACCTATTTTGCATTTAAATTCTTTTCCAGGTACTCCGTTTAAAAGAATCGAAGATGTACCAGAGTCTAGGATCATTTTTATCCACATACACCAACGATCATCAAAACCTTTGCACTTCAGAATGTTGAGAATGAAGTCATGTCCCATTTGTCTCTTAAAGCATTCATAAAAGCCGCAGCTTTGTCATTATGATTTTCAGTAGAGCTACCATCTTCCATCAAAAGAGAAGTGATTGAGTTTCTTCTATATCTTTCCGTTGCACGAGCATGGAAGTATTTTGTATTTTCCTCACCTTTAACTGCCCATCGAAAAGTACATCATTTTTTTCCAATAATCACTCTGGTACTTCAGTAGTCGAAGAAGATGCTTCTTTAGAATCACCCTAAAATTCCTTTCAGGCATAGTTAGCTGTCGCAGCTCTTCAAGACTATCAATTTGGATTAAAACTCTGTTGAAGTTTTCAATAAGGAGGCTAAGCTTAGATAATTTTTTACTCCAAGTTTTGAGAGCATAACGCAACCTTTTGAGCTTGGCCAAGATCTTAGTTGCAGTGGAGCTGGCTTTGATTGGAGCAGACCAAGAGTTCTTAACTACGTCCATAAAACCAGGATGAGATGGACAAAAGCTTTCAAATCGATTTTTTTTGCTTCTAGGTATACATGTGTCCACTGAAAGCATACAGGGGATATGATCTAAAATTGGGAGAGACAGGGGTTTTACCACTATATTTGGGAAAACAGAAATCCATTCGGGCGGTGATAAGAACCAATCCAATTGCTCTAATAATGGCGATTGTTGCATATTACTCCATGTGTATTTACGTCCCTTGATTGGCATTTCCAGAAGAGCCAGAGAGCTAATAATTTCATTAAACTTTAAGACATCATTGATATCGCCCCCTCTTGGTTTATGTTGTCCAATGATCTCATGAAATTAAAATCTCCCATAAATAGCCATAACTCATCCACTTCCATTTCAATACCTTCAAACCACTGTGTGAATTCCACCCTCTCTGGTCCCTCACATGGCCTATAAACATTTGTTAACTTCCAAGTTTGGTTAGATAAAACAGAGGTCATTTTAATTGTGAGAGCATAACGGTAGCTATGTATCACCTGGCCGGTAAACTGGCTACTACACCAAATAATTATAAGGCCCCCAGATGCCCCAACAGAAGGAACATATTCAAACTTATCGAATATTCTAGGGCAGCATTTCCTCAAAAAAGAGTGACCAAAATCCTCTTTTTTCGTCTCTTGCAAACACACAATGGAGCAATTTGATTCATTATTTTATTACGGAGAGCTAAACATTTAGGTTCCGAATTAACACCACGAATATTCCAACATAAGATGTTCCAAAGCACTAACGACATGGTCTTTAACAGAAATAAAATTCAGGGATAGGTAAGGCAAGCAAAATGAAGCAGCACACAACAAGTAAGCTTAGATAAAAGCAGACACTTAGGCGTCGTCAAGGTTCTGTTCCTCCACTCCGTGCATCAGCTTATCTTTTGTGATTCCCTCCGGAGGGATCCCGCAAGTGTTGATTCCCAGATGCTGAATTGTTTCTATAGGAGTTGGAGGAGGTGGAGCTTGCTTTGGATTCGGCTGATCTTCCATATCTTGAACCGAGCTACAACCACCAATCTCAGGAATCTGCCTAGGTTTGACATGTGATTATTTATTTCTTTTCTCAGACATAGATGGTGCTTTGAAGTCCAAATATCTAGTAGCTCTGACACTGTGTCGAACCCGAGTTACATCCAGAGGTGCAATAGGACGACATCTCTTGCGAGATGTCATAGTATCAAGTACCATCCCCTCGCTCTCTTCAGCTTGTTCCATAGAGCCATCAGAGAAAAAAAGTCCATAGTGTTGCCCTGCTGCAAAGCAAACAAGTTGTCCTCCCCAACCAAAAATAAGTTGTTGCATAAAGACCAAACTTACTTGCTGCAATAGATGATCTGACTGCCTGCAACAAATGGTGAGAAGGGGAATCTAGTGTTGCAAGCCACTTGCACCAGCTCATTCAAAAATAATTGCATTCCACCAGCCAAACTAAACCAATGGTCCTACAGATCAGAGTCAGAGTTCTTCCACTCAATACTGGGAGTGTAAATAGTTGCATACAAGTGATACAAGAACTCCAGAAGGTTCAGTTCCCTTAGCACTTCCACCTCTACACTATGAGCATTGATCTGATGGAAACTGAACTCGTTACCCTGTCTCCCAATCAAAATATCTTCAACAGCTTGCTCCACCATCTGCACATGTTCATTCCACAGACGCAAACCATCTGTAGGATCGAAAGTATGTCTAGAGGGGGGTGATTAGACTACTTGACCAAATAAAAACTTAACCTTTTCCCAATTTTAGTTCTTGGCAGATTTTAGCTAATTTAGGACAAGTCAAGCAATCATCACATGATTCAAGCAAGCATGCAAAGAGTATATAGGCAGCGGAAAGTAAAGCATGCAACTTGCAAGAATGTAAAGGGAAGGGTTTGGAGAATTCAAACGCAATTGGAGACACGTATGTTTTTCCCGTGGTTCGGATAGGTGGTGCTATCCTACATCCACGTTGATGGAGACTTCAACCCACGAAGGGTAACGGTTGCGCGAGTCCACACAGGGCTCCACCCAAGGGTAACGGTTGCACGAGTCCACACAGGGCTCCACCCACGAAGGGTCCACGAAGAAGCAACCACCCACAAAGGGTCCACGAAGAAGCAACCTTGTCTATCCCACCATGGCCATCGCCCACACAGGACTTGCCTCACTAGCGGTAGATCTTCACGAAGTAGGCGATCTCCTTGCCCTTACAAACTCCTTGGTTCAACTCCACAATCTTGTCGGAGGCTCCCAAGTGACACCTAGCCAATCTAGGAGACACCACTCTCCAAGAAGTAACAAATGGTGTGTAGGTAATGAACTCCTTGCTCTTGTGCTTCAAATGATAGTCTCCCCAACACTCAACTCTCTCTCATAGGATTTGGATTTAGTGGAAAGAAGATTTGAGTGGAAAGCAACTTGGGAAGGCTAGAGATCAAGATTCATATGGTAGGAATGGAATATCTTGGTCTCAACACATGAGTAGGTGGTTCTCTCTCAGAACATATGAGTTGGAATGGTGTGTGTGTTCTGATAGATCTCTCCATGAATGAAGAGGAGGTGGAGGGGTATATATAGCCTCCATACAAAATCCAACCGTTACACAGTTTTCCAATCTCGGTGGGACCAAATCAATAAACTCGGTCGGACCAAAAATGTAAACCTAGTGACCGTTAGAGATTTTCGGTGGGACTGACATGCAACTCGGTAGGACCGATATGGTTAGGGTTTGGGCATAACTAATCTCGCTGAGACCGATTACACAAACTCGATGAGACCGAATTTGGTAATTAGCTAACCAGAGAGTTGGTCAGGCGAACTCGGTGGGACCGATTTGCTCTTTCGGTGAGACCGAGTGGAACTCGGTGAGACCGAAAAGTTACAAAGGGGAAACACTGAGTTTACATTGCAATCTCGGTGGGACCGATTCGCTCTTTCGGTGAGACCGAAAAGTTATGAAAGGGAACCAGAGAGTTTGCAACCCCATCTCGGTGAGACCGAGATCCCTATCGGTAGAACCGAAATGCTAGGGTTTGGCAGTGGCTTATGACAAGTGAAACTCGGTGGCACCGGATAGGAAGAATCGGTAGGACCGAGTTTGGCTTAGGGTTTAGGTCATATGTGGATATGGGAAAGTAGTTGAGGGTTTTGGAGCATATCACTAAGCACATGAAGCAAGAGGCTCATTAAGCAACACCTCATCCCTCCTTGATAGTATTGGCTTTTCCTATGGACTCAATGTGATCTTGGATCACTAAAATATAAAATGAAGAGTCTTGAGCTTTTGAGCTTGAGCCAATCCTTTGTCCTTAGCATTTTGAGGGTTCCACTTTCACATCCATGCCATGCCAATCATTGAGCTTTCCTGAAATAATCATCTTGGAATAGCATTAGCTCAATGAGCTATATGTTGTTATGAATTACCAAAACCACCTAGGGATAGTTGCACTTTCAATCTCCCCCTTTTTGGTAATTGATGACAACATATAGATCAAAGCTTCGACAAATGATAATAAGCATGAAATATATCGTCGCTTTGAGAAGTATGTGATAAGTAAGAGCTCCCCCTAAATTTGTGCATATTTAAAATTTGCTTTGGACTGCAAATGCACAAGGAGTTAGAGTCATGGGTTACTCTTCCATGTCACATACATCTTGGTGGAGCGCTTAAAATGATAAGAATGAAATACATGCACTCATCACCAAGAATAGTGAATGATCACATAAGATAGATAAGATAATAGCATTAAGCAAGCATTAAGTGTAGCTTATGATCAAACACATGATCATCAATGTCTCACAAGCATAGTATCTCAAGCACTCCAAAGCAAACAAGTTTGAAAAAACCACCAAATAAAGCAAGAGAGAAAAGCAACACTCTCTCTCTCGAAGCCTATGATCTATACATCTTCTCCCCCTTTGGCAACAAGTTACCAAAAAGTTCCTAGAAAATGCATAGCACTAGATCGACGCTCAGGCTTGATCTTCTGGTGGTGGTGGAGTCCAGATCACTCCAAGGACGAAGGCTTCGGTAGATGCTGAAGTAGACGCTGGAGTTGGAGCTGAAGTAGATGCTGGAGCTGGTGGAACTGAGGCTGTGGCTGGTGCTGAGGTGGTGGCTCTGGTGTCAGCAACTGGCACGGCAGACGACCTTGGACCTCTGGGCACTCTGGCAAAGGCATGAGTGGTAGTCCTGCCTCTCCTCTCCTGCATGTCCTCCTGGAGTTGCTCCACTGCAGTCTGAATCTCCGTTACCTTGACATCCAAGTCATAGAACTTTTGGTCCATGATTCTCTCTAGGCTTGCCTGGTTTTGAGTTAGGGTGGCTAGTCCTTTCTCAATCCGCAGGGTGGATGCAATGAGGTAACCAAGCTGCTCTTGTTTGGTCTTCAAGAAGTACTCAGATGCCTCCTCTTGAGTTGGCATCTTGGCAGCTTTCTCCTTCCTTGCCTTCTCCTTCTTTGCAAATGCTTGGGCAGATGACGGTTCATTTTCAGTCATGACAACTTCATTGTCCTCAAAATCTGGACGGATGGGCAGGTGTTTCTTGTCCAATAAATATATGCCCGTGCCCATCTTGGAGTTGATGAGCTCCTGGATTTGAGGGGCATATCCGCAACTCCTCTTCTGGTCTGCTGCAGTCCTCTTGATTGTTTCCACTATTAGGCTCATCACCTTGAACTTCTGAGGTACATCAAATACATGAAGCAGGTTGATAGCATGGCCTCTGATCATCTTGTGATCTCCAGACTTGGGCAATAAGGTGTGCCTCAATATCCAATTGATCGTTGGCAGTCCTGACAGAAGGTAGTGCACTGAGCCAAATTTGAACGTGTCAAGTGCCTCATTGGGAATTTCCTTGTACATATTGGACATGGAGTTATGGTCCATCTTCTTATTGGCATATATACCCAAGTCATCATCATGCTCCTCTGGGGCATTAATGATCTGTGCCCACTCAGCAACTATGGATTGGTACCTTGTACCCTCAGACATCCATATGATCCTCCCATCTGAATAAAAATGTGCCGTGGAGTAGAACTGCATTATAAGCTCCCCATTCCACTTTGTGAGCTTCTGCCCAACAAAGTCAGCTACTCCACAAGCTATGAAGCTGTCTTGCACTCCAGGATAGTGCTCTTCGTTGTCCTTGATATATTGCCAATCAACCCATCGCATATCACAGACAATGGGCTTCTTATCTAGCAGCACTGTCTCATAAAAATCCTGCTGCTCCTTGGTGTGAAATCTGTAGTCCACGGCAGTCCTTCTCCTTGAAGCATACGGGTCTGCTTCTCTCTACTTCCTCAGCCCTGAATCTCTCCTGAGCTTCATGTCCTCAGCCACAGGATGAGCATCGTTGTGGTATGGGATCTTGGGCTTGAGTTTTCTCAGAACTGGCTCCTCATCCTCTTCTTCAGCAACAGTCTCAGGCACTGGGGCCTTGTTCTTCTCAGCTGCAGGAATGCTCCTTGTATTCCTCTTTGGTTTTGGCTTGGAGGCAGCTTTGGGCTTAGATGCAGTAGCCACTGACCTTATGGCATCACCCATCAGCTTGGGTGCCTTGGGTGCTGGTGCAGCTACCTCTTCTTCCTCTTCCTCTTCCATGATGGAAGCTTTTCCTAGCACTCTGGCTACGGTCTTCTTGACCCTTTCCTTCCTCTTCTTGCCTTCTGCAGCAACTGGCTCTTGGGGAGTGGGCTTCTCATTTGAGGCTCTTGCCTTTGACATGGGCTGCCTGCCTGCTGGCCTTTTGATTTTCAGCCCTGGCTTTGTGCCTTGAGCTGGCTCAACTCTCTTGGAAGTGGCCTCTTCCTCTGCCACATAGTCCTCATCTTCAGAATCTGAAGTCCTCTTCTTCCTCTGTCTCGTGGCAGCCTTTGGCAAGTTGCTAGGGGTGCTCCTGGTGCCCTCATCTAAAGAGGTGGAGGGACTAGTGCCCTCACTCATGTGCACCTGCTGCTCTGACATGTTCTGGCTATCACTTTGATCAGACATGCTGCAAACTGACCGCTGACCCTGTGAACAGATTATAGATGAGGTAGAAAGGATGAGCATCACAAAATGCAGAGATTTTTGCAAAAGAATGATCCAAAAACTTAGTTTTAGGTTCCCACTGAAATCATCTCGGATCTACCGATTTTCAAACTCGGTGATACCGAAGCAGTTTTGGAACCTAAACTAGTGAACTCGGTAGGACCGAGTCACAGTTCGGTGGCACCGAGACTGCTAGGGTTTCACAGAGTTCCAAAATCAGTCACACCGATAAGTAATTCTCGGTTAGACCGAGTCTCACTTGTGCAATGGCATAAGCCAAATCGGTGGGACCGAGTTTTTCAACTCGGTGGGTCCGAGATGGTTTCGGCGGAAACCTAACCCTAAAATTTTCGAATCAAACCTAATCTATAAGCGTTTTGACTGGATAGAAGTGTTTCAATCGTGGCAAGAAACATGAAGAACACAATGTGCTAGGAATTGGACGGGGAATAGCACTGTGATCGAGTCCATACCCTAGTTCGGCGGAGACTCACTACGGCGGCAACGGCGGGGGCAGAATTCCCGTTGACGGCGACGGAGACCAGCTACTGGAGGCGGCTGGCGGCGAGAAGACGATCCGGAGACCACGAAGGCAGAGCAGGTTATCGCGCGGGCGAAGGGGTTCGGAGGAATTTCCAAAATTTTGCCCGTGACTATATATAGCCCGACCCTGTCGGTGTGACCGAATGGAACAACTTGGTGGCACCGAGATTCATAACTGCAAGCAGTTACTGAAACTCGGTGTGACCGAAAGGTTCAAATCGGTTGCACCGAGATCGAAAACCTAGATCAACTTAATGATCTCGGTAGGACCGAAAGTAGGGTATCGGTCAGACCGAGAATCATAAAGAGGTTTTGGAAGTTTAAGTCTATGACGAATCGGGGACTCCGAGCGCTCCTCACACATAGTGGTTCGAATCTGACTTGATCAAATTTTGTGATGCAGCATGAATAGAGTTTGAGACGAGAAAAACATAGATAGCTAGAGGAGGTTCTTAGGCATTCTTGTCCATCCACTTGGCAAAAAGAAATAAAGCCGACCAATCAAAACAACAAGTGGATGTCCTCGAATGAGTAAAATATGCAACCAGCATGCTCACACAATAAGATGGCAAATGAAATATGTGACAAGGCATGCACAACCAATTCTAGCATCTATCAAGCAATTTGCGATGACTAGGTCATCTATATATGAGTATATTGACTTAGGAGTCAAGTGAGAACACTTGATCATAGGTCATACTCATCGTTTAAGCTCAAGTGGGGTTACCAATTTTACATAAAGCATTGTTTTGTTCACATCTTTAGAGTTGCTTTAGCTCAAGTCTTAGAGTAAAGCTCCCCCTAGATGTGATATCCCCCCTAAGAGGGATGAACTAACCTTGGGTTTTGTCGATGATGACTTCATGTAGATATTGAAGATGTGGATGCTCAATGTTGATGTAGATCTCTTGGAGCTATCCATTTGAGTGAATTGCACTTTCAATACCTACATGGGTTAGTCCCACAAGGAACAAACAAGGATATCCATAGACATAGAGTGATGCACACACAAGATGATGTCCATGAAAACTTTTAGGTTACCTTGTCCCTTGTCTTACCAACAAGAGGGTTTGTGACTCCTTGAACTAGTGCAAGATGTGGAAGTTGATTGCACTTGTTCTTGCCAAAATGATAAGAGTGAAGTATGTTGGCGGAGTCACCCTCGAGAACTCTCTAGTTCTTCTTCTTTTGGATCCACACCATCTTGATGGGAATCCTTGGAGTTGTAGTCGTACTTGATGAAGTAGAACTTGAAGTAGTCTTGGGAATCCACTTGACTAAGGTCTTTGGAGCTCCTTCAAATGCATCAATTTCCTCTTGAAGCTTGTCCTTGCCTTTTTGCTTATAGTCTTGTGGTGGAAGATCATCTTGAGCTTGTGTCCCCTTGAAAGAAGTATCATACTTCTCTTGTTGAGGAATAAACTTTGTCTTGGGGTATTGATCTTCTTCCCACTCAACTCCATTGGCATTGAACTTTCGTTCAAAACCAACACCTTGATTCTTCCGGTGCATTCCTTGCTTGCGCACAATTTCCTCGAATTGCTTACTCCCGGCAAGGCTTTTGTACACTCCTTTCTCTATAATTCCCTTCAATAAACTATTTTCTTGCTCAAGTGTAACTTGGCTAAGAGAATCATTAGTGGAATCAAGAGAACTACTAGAAGCAACAATATTGGATTTAACATGATCATTGTTACTGCTAGAGGAAGAATCTTTCTTGTTACTAGACTTGACTTGAGGCATGTAAGTGGATAAGAGTAAACGCTTGGCAATGTAAGAAGAACTTTTCTTGCGGAGATAATCATTGATTGCTTTTAAGAACTCATGCTCTTGCTCAAGATTGAGCTTCTCAAAGCGTAATTTCTCATGAGCTCTTAAAAGTTCTCGATGATCTTCGAAGATGGTTTCATGAGCTAACTTAAGAGTGTTTAGTTCTTTAGTTAGGGCCTCAATCTTCTCCTTATCATTGTCATTCGTTTTATCTTGATTAGCATGTTTAATTGACATTTCATCATAGTATTCATCACTAGAGTTGTTAATAAGCAAATCATCACCTAACAAGTCATCTTCATCACTATTGAAATCAACATACTCGGGGTGTGTTACCTTAGGACCTTTGGCCATGAAGCATCTTCCAATTCCTTCATTTGGTGAGTCAAATATGTCATAGGAGTTGGTTGACACAAGTGCTAGACCGGCAACACCTTCATATTGAGTATCTTCGGAGTCGGAGTGATAACTTCTTTCGGAGTGGCTGTCGGAGTCGGAGCCGGATACCCATTCACCAACATGAGCTTGATGTCTTTGTCTTGTATAGCTCCTTGATGATTTTTCCTTCCTTTCCGAATCCTTGCTTCTCCGTGCGTATCTTCGTTCATAACGATCATCTCTACTCCTTCTCTCTCTTGGTGGTGATCCTTTGCTTCTTCTTTTTGGAGAATCTTCTCTTCTCTTGTAGGGAGACGTACACTCATTGGAATAGTGTCCGGGTCTTCCACAATTGTAGCAGTTTCGCTCTCGACTAGAAGATCTTTTGTCATTGTAGGACCTTGACTTGACGCTTCTATCTTTGCTTCTACTCTTGTAAAACTTGTTGAAGTTCTTCACCATTAAGCTCAATTCTTCATTGAAGTCTTGTTTCTCACTTGATGATGTAGGGGCTTCACATGAGGCTTTATAGGCACCACTTGATTTGTTGTGAAGTTCCTCTTTATCCTTAAGTGACATCTCATGAGCAACAATTCTTCCAATCACCTCCGTTGGCTTGAGATCTTTGTAATTGGGCATCATTTGGATCAATGTGCACACGGTATCATATTTTCCATCCAAGGCTCTTAGAATCTTCTTGATGATGAATCTATCAGTCATCTCTTCACTTCCTAAGCCGGCAATCTCATTTGTGATGAGAGCAAGCCTAGAGTACATTTCAGCGACACCTTCACCATCCTTCATCTTGAACTTGTCAAGTTGGCTTTGAAGCACATCCAACTTGGATTCCTTGACGGAGTCGGTACCTTCGTGCATATCAATCAAAGTGTCCCAAATTTCCTTTGCATTCTCAAGACGGCTGATTTTGTTGAATTCTTCGGGGCACAATCCATTGAAGAGAATATCACAAGCTTGAGCATTGTATTGCAACATCTTCAACTCATCCGCGGTAGCTTAACGGTTTGGTTCTCTCCCATCAAAGAAGTCACCTTGCAAACCAACACACACAATAGCCCAAACGGCGGGGTTATGTCCAAGAATATGCATTTTCATTTTATGCTTCCAACTAGCAAAATTAGTACCATCAAAGTAAGGACCTCTACGGTGATAATTTCCCTCGCTAGACGCCATACTCTCCTAGGTTGTGAAACCAAGGCTATGACCACCAAAAGCTATGGAGATCAAAGCAAATGGAGACCAAAGCTCTGATACCACTTGTAGGATCGAAAGTATGTCTAGAGGGGGGTGATTAGACTACTTGACCAAATAAAAACTTAACCTTTTCCCAATTTTAGTTCTTGGCAGATTTTAGCTAATTTAGGACAAGTCAAGCAATCATCACATGATTCAAGCAAGCATGCAAAGAGTATATAGGCAGTGGAAAGTAAAGCATGCAACTTGCAAGAATGTAAAGGGAAGGGTTTGGAGAATTCAAACGCAATTGGAGACACGGATGTTTTTCCCATGGTTCGGATAGGTGGTGCTATCCTACATCCACGTTGATGGAGACTTCAACCCACGAAGGGTAACGATTGCGCGAGTCCACACAGGGCTCCACCCAAGGGTAACGGTTGCGCGAGTCCACACAGGGCTCCACCCACGAAGGGTCCACGAAGAAGCAACCACCCACAAAGGGTCCACGAAGAAGCAACCTTGTCTATCCCACCATGGCCATCGCCCACACAGGACTTGCCTCACTAGCGGTAGATCTTCACGAAGTAGGCGATCTCCTTGCCCTTACAAACTCCTTGGTTCAACTCCACAATCTTGTCGGAGGCTCCCAAGTGACACCTAGCCAATCTAGGAGACACCACTCTCCAAGAAGTAACAAATGGTGTGTAGGTAATGAACTCCTTGCTCTTGTGCTTCAAATGATAGTCTCCCCAACACTCAACTCTCTCTCATAGGATTTGGATTTAGTGGAAAGAAGATTTGAGTGGAAAGAAACTTGGGAAGGCTAGAGATCAAGATTCATATGGTAGGAATGGAATATCTTGGTCTCAACACATGAGTAGGTGGTTCTCTCTTAGAACATATGAGTTGGAATGGCGTGTGTGTTCTGATAGATCTCTCCACGAATGAAGAGGAGGTGGAGGGGTATATATAGCCTCCACACAAAATCCAACCATTACACAGTTTTCCAATCTCGGTGGGACCGAATCAATAAACTCGGTCGGACCGAAAATGTAAACCTAGTGACCGTTAGAGATTTTCAGTGGGACTGACATGCAACTCGGTAGGACCGATATGGTTAGGGTTTGGGCATAACGTAATCTCAGTGAGACCGATTACACAAACTCGGTGAGACCGAATTTGGTAATTAGCTAACCAGAGAGTTGGTCAGGCGAACTCGGTGGGACCAATTTGCTCTTTCGGTGAGACCGAGTGGAACTCGGTGAGAACGAAAAGTTACAAAGGGGAAACACTGAGTTTACATTGCAATCTCGGTGGGACCGATTCACTCTTTCGGTGAGACCGAAAAGTTACGAAAGGGAACCAGAGAGTTTGCAACCCCATCTCGGTGAGACCGAGATCCCTATCGGTAGAACCGAAATGCTAGGGTTTGGCAGTGGCTTATGACAAGTGAAACTCGGTGGCGCCGGATAGGAAGAATCGATAGGACCGAGTTTGGCTTAGGGTTTAGGTCATATGTGGATATGGGAAAGTAGTTGAGGGTTTTGGAGCATATCACTAAGCACATGAAGCAAGAGGCTCATTAAGCAACACCTCATCCCTCCTTGATAGTATTGGCTTTTCATATGGACTCAATGTGATCTTGGATCACTAAAATATAAAATGAAGAGTCTTGAGCTTTTGAGCTTGAGCCAGTCTTTTGTCCTTAGCATTTTGAGGGTTCCACTTTCACATCCATGCCATGCCAATCATTGAGCTTTCCTGAAATAATCATCTTGGAATAGCATTAGCTCAATGAGCTATATGTTGTTATGAATTACCAAAACCACCTAGGGATAGTTGCACTTTCACCATCATCAAAACCCAAGTCAGCAGTCTGAATTCCATCCATCATCGAGGGTCCATCATAACCAGTGAATTGGCGATAACTGAAGCCCTGGTATTGCCGTGGCACTGAGGGTAGAACTGGCCATTCTCCCCATCCTTGCCGAGGCGGCTATGGTGCATGAGCTGCTTCCTAAGCATTCGCGGCATTCTCCAAATGCCAAACCTGTGTGTTATGATGAGCTTGCTGCATTGCATTCAGAAAAGGCAGTTGAGTGGGGTGAGGAGAGGCCCCCATAGGAGGAGGTGCTTCCTCATTCCCTTCCAATCCCGGACTTGAGTTTCTACCATTGAGCACGTACACAGGGGCAACCCAAGATTTACCAATGCTGCTAATATCCATGAACCTCTTGATAACTAGACTAGACGGCACAGATTTGAGCTAATTAATCAGAACTCTGACCAACACTCTAGCTTTCTTGTGGCCTGGACGATGCCAGAACATACATCTACCAAAGCACGACACGGCCTTCATAATATAATGCTCAGTTTGATAATTTAGCAGAAAACCAAGCAGGATAACCCAAGCATCTCTTTCAATAATTGGAAGCCTCATGTTCGGACCATCATCATGATGCAACAAATAGAAGTTAGAGTGTTCATCTAAAGCTTGTTCTCCCAAATCAACCACAGCGTCCCTGATGACTCTATCTTCAAAGCAGACTAGACCCACACAAAATGGATAAATCTCACCCTCAGTAGTGTGCGCATCATGATCATCCCTCAGAACTCTCCTAACCTCAGCAAGAACAACCTCTCTTTGCAGATCTGGAGGAGGAGGGACTACAAAAACCAAAGAAAGCCTCGCGTGGTCGAGTGGAGGATCGTCCACCACCATCATATTCCTATGCAGCCTTCCTTCTGGTCCCTGTTGTATGTTCATGACGCCAGGAACGAACTGGTAGGGTAGCATGGGTAGGTTCGCCATGGCACTGGAGACAGAGAAAGCAGAGGATGCAGGAGCAATGTTGCAGGGTGGCGGAGCAGACGAGAGCGGGGGTGGTTTTGGGGAACTGGAGTCGTTGTGATTCTTTGTGTAGAATACGGAGCGTCCGAGGTATTTTGGTCAAGATTGGGATAAACTCGAGCTTCTCTCTCCAACTGTTTAGGAATCCAAACTTGTTTGTAGAGCTTATCTCGCATATTCAGTTTCTAGGATTTTCTACGCCAGACTTTCGGATGACCCGACTATTGCGGTATCCTCTTTGTAGGTAAGTCATTTCCGTAGTTCGAGCTTTTGTGTTTCCACATCATACGTGCAGGTGCACCCTTCCTACTAGAACATTGCCAGCCCATATGGCCCAATTGCATACAAATACGACAACGAGGCCCAATAGTGCATGCATTACTCTCATGCAAATGAGAAAAAAATCTGTAGCAGGAAAAGGATGACCTCATCACACCATTATGATTACTGCAAGTATAACCCAATTCAATGCAACTTACACATGAATTAGTAGGGCAATCCGAACCAGGGTGTGCTGACCGAAAACATAAATGACATCTATTTAGTCTTATAAAAATGAACTCCTTATTCGGTACATCTTTGAGAGATAATGCCGTCATAATATGCACATTAGAATATCCTGCTTGCCAAAGATTCAAAATTTCTTCAAGAGTTGCACAAGGGATTGACTGCCAATCAATGTGTCTATAATTCAAACCCAAGAACAATGTGTGGTCGACACTCCCAAGCCTGTTGGACAGATCACAGATAAAATCACCAAATGCAAGTAAAGATTCCACCTCCTTGTCGGTCACAGAATTATCCAACAGATCATCATCAAAATTAAGAGAACGAGGCGGTAATGTGACATTAGGCAATCCAAATTTTGCCAACTCATGAGCACTTGAATGATCCCTTAGGGCACTATTATGAAGGAAATCCAGAGATGATTTAATAGCCATTGGTTGCCGAGCCACGATCTCTGGGATTTCTTGATCCAGATGCCAAGAACCCACATCATAAGAATAATCCAGATGCTTCTAAAATAAATGGAAATGTCAGACAAAATTAGGCCAGATGCGATCTTTCAAAGCATAGATGAAGTGCCCAACTTTGTTAGAAGCCACAGAGAACCGAAAATTATGGGATCCCAACTGGATCACCTTAAACCCAGGTGCCATTCCACCGATGCAACATTGCAACAGCAAACCCACCGAATCAGCAGAAAGGGGGAAGGATGCAGAAGAGAAAGAAACTACCAAGAAAAATTCCTCGATTCCCGGAGCCTGAACATAGTGAACCGAGGATCCAAACCTGCGCCCGATCTGTTCCTCCACTTTGAGCCCGAGGGAAAAATCCCAGTGGAGGATGTTGGCCATCCCTTGGAACACGTAAAGGAGTCCATGGAAGGATGCACCGATAGTGGAGGCGGTGGGGTGGAGGTGGGAGTCGCCATGAGGAGTTGCCATGGGAAAAAAATACAAGGAATGATCGATCCCTGGCTGTTAACTGAACCCGATCGAGCGATTCCTTCACTACTGCTGCTAACTGAAGCCGATCGAACCTACTACCTCTTGATGA
>NC_041390.1:399333301-399361925 GCF_002162155.2 Triticum dicoccoides | reverse complement strand
ATGGAGGGATGGATGAACAGTAGCCGGTGGAGGGCTGGTTGAACAGTAGCTGGTGGAGGGCTGGATGAACAGTAGCCCGTGGAGAGGGCTAGTTGAACAGTAGCCGGTGGAGGAGCGGTGGAGGCTGGATGAACAATCACAGGTGGAGGCTGGAGGAGGTCGACGGTGGATGAGCAGTAGCCCGTGGAGGCTAGAGGAGGTCGACGGTGGAGATGAACAGTAGCCGTGGAGTCCCGTTTTGCGGTATGACACACCCCTCCCGATGAACAAAACCTCCATTTTGACCGTAGCGCGCCAACACAAGTTAGTTTCCTCTGTTTTGCAGTACGCCACACCCCTCCCGATCAACAGGACCTCGTTTCGATCATAGGAGGTCGAAGAGAAGTTCATTTCCTCTATTTTGCGGTACTCCACACCCCTCCCGATGAACATGATTCCGTTTCGACCGTAGGCGGTCGAACACAAGGCTGTTTCCTCCGTTCTGCCGTACGCCAGGCCTCATTTCGATCGGCTCTTCCGTCCAAGCCGGTTGGCTCCCGATGAACAACATGCGTTCCGTTGCCTCCCGATGAACACGACAACACAGTTTCTCCATTCTGACCAAGCCGTTTGGCTGCCGATGAACAGGACGCCATCGCTGCCTCTCCATGTACACGAGCCCTGGACGTACGTATGCGCCAGTAGGCGTCCGAGACCCCGCCCGTATGTACGTACATGGCCGTATTTACTTTCTTGCACCCTGGTTGTACGTACATGTACATGCTACGTCCGCGCCTCTACTACGACACGTGCCTTTCCTTTACTCGGCCACGGTTCATTGCTGCAGCCTGCAGACAGACCGATCGACCAGTATGTACATACACGTTCGCAACCAGAATGACAACACTATATACGCTTTGACCACATGGGTCTCGACTGTCAGGGAGGATAAGGAGGCACTTCCTTGCGTGCGAAGATGTAGCTGATGGGTCCCAGCAGTCAGGGGGAACTTTTTTTGTGAAATACGGTGGCCTGTCTGGTGGGTCCCTGCTGTCAGGTGGAGGAATCATTATTTTGCGCGTAATAAGGAGGCACTTCCTTGCTGCGGCCGTGGACCAAGCTGTCAGCCTCTCCACGTACAGTGCTTTTCCGATGGAAGTCGTTCCTTGACCACATTGACCACGCCGCGCCAAGAGCACCAAGGCGGTGGATGACGGCGAGGCCTAGGAAGGGGACGACGCGGAGCCGGGGAAGACGCGGCAGTGCATGCCCATGCGGAGAGGAGTACGAGGGTTCACTGGCTCAGCTGCGGTGTGAGGCTGTCGTCGCCGCAGAATAATAGGGGGTGTGGGTGAGTAGAGGGATGGCCCGACCAGCGGTTGGAGCAGTAGGGTGCGGTGAGGCCTCCACGGTAGCACATCCTGCCACGGGAGGCAGGAGCAGGTGGCATGACCGGTGCTGGTTTGGGCGACTGGAGCAAGAAGACCAGAGGTTGAAGAAGCACTACGGCCATTGGATGAACATCATATGGTCACTGGACCTAGAATAATTCATATTGACTAAGTTGACAAAGCCCTCTGTCCCCGTCAACTTAGTAGGCTCACAAGTCAGCCTCCACCAGACAGCTAGCAGGGGGAGTATTCATTTTTTTGTGCTTAATAAGGAGGCATTTCCTTGTGTGCAAAGATATAGCTGGTGGGTCTGAGTTGATAGAGGGGGGGACTTTTTTTCGCGAAATACAGAGGCCCTTCCGGTGGGTCCAAGCTGTCAGGTGGAGGAATCATTATTTTGCGCACAATAAGGAGGCATTTCCTTGTGTGCGGCCATGGACCCAGCTGTCAGCCTCTCTACGTACAGTCCACTTCTGATGGATGTCGTTCGTTGACCACGTTGACCACGCCGTGCCGAGAGCACTAGGGCGGTGGACGACGGCGAGACCTAGGAAGGGAACGACACAGAGTCGGGGAAGACTCGGCAGTGGTTTCCCACGCGGTGGGGAGTACGAAGGTCTACTGGTTCAGCTGCCGTTGCCAGAAAATAACAGGATGTGTGGGTGAGTAGAGGAATGGCCTGGCCAACGATGGAGTAGGGTGGGGCGGTGCGGCCTGTGTGGCAGCACAGCCGACCACGGGAGGCAGGAACAGGTAGTCCCACCGGCACTGGTTTGGGCGTCTGGAGCAAGAAGATCAGATATTGAAGAAGCAGCACCGCCGTTGGATTAACATCCAACGGTCACTACTGCTAGAATCGTTTGTGGACTAAGTTGACAAAGCCTTTCATAGATGTCAACCCAGTAGACCCACAAGTCAGCCTCCAAATCTGTCCCAAATAGCATACAGCCCAAAATTTCTAGCCAGGTTCAAATTAATTTAAAAACTAAACATATCTGAATTTAAATCCAATGAAATTTTACCCACACAAAAATAATGAAATTTAAAATATCAAAATCCGAAAGAAAAAAGTATTTTGGAACTAATTGCGTGTTTGTTGTTATTTTTCATTTTATAGCCCATTGATAACCCACAAGTATAGGGGATGAATTGTAGCCTCTTTCGATAAGTAAGAGTGTCGAACCCAACGAGGAGCTAAAGGTAGAACAGATATTCCCTCAAGTTCTATCGACCACCAATACAACTCTACGCATTCTTAACGTTCGCTTTACCTAGAACAAGTATGAAACTAGAAGTACTTTGTAGGTGTAACGGGATAGGTTTGCAAGAATATAAAGAGCACGGAAATAAAAACAAGGGGCTGTTTTAGGTAAAGAAGCAATAAAGTTAGTATAGCGAGTGTGGAAGAGTGGTGGTAGGAGTTGCAAAATTGTCCCTAAGCAATTGACTACTTTACTAGACCGATGGCAAGTTTTATGTGGGAGAGGCCACTGCTAGCATGTCATCCCTGACTTGGAATTCTATGCACTTATGATTGGAACTATTAGCAAGCATCCGCAACTACTAACGTTCATTAAGGTAAACCCAACCATAGCATTAAGATGTATTGGCCCCCCTTCAATCCCGTATGCATCAATTTCTATGCTAGGTTGAAGCTTCTGTCACTCTTGCCCTCCAATACATAGTCATATCAACATACAACTAACCCTATGGTGTGATCCATGCGCGCGCTCATATGATGGGCACCAAAGGACAACAACATAACCACAAGCAAATTAAACCAATCATAGCAATTCACCAATTACCAATAGGACAACGAAAATCTACTCAGACATGATAGGATGGCAACACATCATTGGATAATAATATGAAGCATAAAGCACCATGTTTAAGTAGAGGGTACAACGGGTTGTGGGAGAGTGGAATGCTGTAGATAGATGGGGGAAGGTGATGAATATGTTGGTGAAGATGACAGAGGTGTTGCTGTAGATTGCGGTGACGATGATGGCCCCGGCGGCGTTCCGGTGCCATCGGGAGAGAGGGGGAGAGGGCCCCCTTTCTTCTTCTTCCTTGACCTTCTCCCTAGATGGGAGAAGTGTTTCCCCTCTGGTCCATGTCCTCCATGGTAGCGGAGGGGCGAGAGACCCTCCGAGATTGGATCTGTCTCTCTGTCTCTCTCTGTTTCTGCCTTTCAGATTCTGGTCTTTCACCGTTTCTTATATTCCCGGAGATCCATAACTCCGATTGGGCTGAAATTTTAACCCGATTTCTATCCGGATATTGGCTTTCTTGCGGCGACAGAAGGGCACCAACCGCCTTACGGGGTGGCCACGAGGGCCCAGGGCGCGTCTGACCCCCTGGGGTGCGCCCCCTACCTCGTGGCCCCCTCGGGCATGGTCTCCCGTTGATTCTTCTTCCCCAAAATCACATATATTCCAAAAAATCTCCATCAGTTTTTATCCCATTTGTACTCCGTTTGATATGGATTTTCTGCGAAACAGAAAAACATGCAACAAACAGGAACTGGCACTGGGCACTGCATCAATATGTCAGTCCCAAAAATAGTATAAAAAGTGCCAAAAGTATGTAAAAGTTGTAGAATAGTGGCATGGAACAATCAAAAATTATAGATACGACGGAGACGTATCACCCATCTATTATTACTTATAGCCCATTTCTTATTACTTATAGCCCGTTTTATGGGCAAGCCCGAATGCATCCCTCCTCGTCTTGAAAAATTTCCTGCACAACAGGGCGTAGAAAAGCAAGTAGGCCTACGTTGGTTATTCTGCAAAAAACAATATAGCTGGGCTAGCCATTTTCAGAAAGGAACAAACAAACTAGGATGGTCATGTGGTAAACATATGAAATAAAAGCCAGGGCTAGACGGGCCACAACTCCTGCACAACCCAGTTGATACCCTTCTCCGTCCTGAAAAAAATTACTGCGTGCGCTGCTGGGTCCCTATTGTCATCCTCACCGGATCCTCAAAAAATATTGTCATCCTCACCATGTACAGTCATCTCCTTATTCCTCTCGGTTGTTGACCATGTTGACAACACCGGAGGGCGGTGAAGGAAATATGTCCTAGAGGCAATAATAAAGTTGTTATTTATATTTCCTTATATCATGATAAATGTTCCTTATTCATGCTATAATTGTATTAATCAGAAACTTAGTACATGTGTGAATACATAGACAAATAGAGTGTCCCTAGTATGCCTCTACTTGACTAGCTTGTTAATCAAAGATGGTTAAGTTTCCTGACCATATACATGTGTTGTCATTTGATGAACGGGACCACATCATTAGAGAATGATGTGACGGACAAGACCCATCCGTTAGCTTAGCATTATGATCGTTTAGTTTTATTTGCTAATGCTTTCTTCATGAATTATACATATTCCTCTGACTATGAGATTATGCAACTCCCAAATACCGGAGGAACACTTTGTGTGCTATCAAACATCACAACGTAACTGGGTGATTATAAAGATGCTCTATAGGTGTCTCCGATGGTGTTTGTTGAGTTGGCATAGATCAAGATTAGGGGTTTGTCACTCCGAGTATTGAAGATGTATCTATGGGTCCTCTCGGTAATGCACATCACTATAAGCCTTGCAAGCAATGTGACTAATGAGTTAGTTATGGATGATGCATTACGGAACGAGGAAAGAGACTTGTCGATAATGAGATTGAACTAGGTATGATGATACCGATGATCGAATCTCGGGCAAGTAACATACCGATGACAAAGGGAATGACATATGTTGTTATGCGGTTTGACTGACAAAGATCTTTGTAGAATATGTAGGAGCCAATATGAGCATCCAGGTTCCGCTATTGGTTATTGATCGGAGATGTGTCTCGGTCATGTCTACATAGTTCTCGAACCCGTAGGGTCTGCACGCTTAACGTTCGATGACGATTTGTATTATGAGTTATGTGATTTGATGAGCGAAGTTTGTTTGGAGTCCTGGACGAGATCACGTACATGACGAGGAGTCTCAAAATGGTCAAGATGTAAAGATTGATATATTGGACGAAGTTATTCGGACACCGGAAAGGTTTCGGGATGTTTCAGATATTTATCGGGGAACCGAGGGGTTACCGGAACCCCCCCGGGAAGTTATGGGCCCTAATAGGCCATATGGGAGTAGGAGAGGGAAGGCCACAAGGTGGCGCGTGCCCTTCCCCCAAGGGCAGTCCGAATTGGACTAGGAGGAGGGGGCGCGACCCCCTTCCTTTCCCTCTCCATCTCCCTCTCCTTCCCCTTCTTGGAATAGGAAGGGGGGGGGGGGCGAATCCTACTAGGAACGGAGTCCTAGTAGGACTGCCCCCCATGGTGCACCCCCTTGGCCGGCCAGCTCCTTCTCCCCCTTTATATACGGAGGCGGGGAGGGGGGGCACCCCAAAGATACAACAAACAATCTCTTAGCCGTGTGCAGTGCCCCCTCCATAGTTCAACACCTCGGTCATATCGTCATAGTGCTTAGGTGAAGCCCTGCACCGGTAACTTCATCACCACCGTCGCCACGCCGTCGTGTTGACGAAACTCTCCCTCGTCCTCAACTGGATCAAGAGCTCGAGGGACGTCATTGTGCTGAACGTGTGCTGAACACGGAGGTGTCGTACGTTCGGTACTTGGATCGGTTGAATCGTGAAGACGTTCAACTACATCAACCGCGTTACTAAACGCTTCCGCTTTCGGTCTACGTGGGTACGTAGACACACTCTCCCCTCTCGTTCTTGTGTGTCTCCTAGTTAGATCTTGTGTGATCATAGGAATTTTTTTGAATAACTACATTCCCCAACAGTGGTATCAGAGCCAGGTTTATGCGTAGATGTTATATGCACGAGTAGAACACAACGAGTTGTGGGTGATAATAGTCATACTACTTACCACCAATGTCTTACTTTGATTCGGCAGTATTGTTGGATGAAGTGGCCTGGACCGACATTACATGACCACATTCATAAGACTGGTTCTACCGACGTGCTTCGCACATAGGTGGCTGGCGGGTGTCTGTTTCTCCAACTTTAGTTGAATCGAGTTTTACTAAGGCCGGTCTTTGTTGAAGGTTAAAACAACACACTTGACGAAAAATCATTGTGGTTTTGATGCATTGGTAGGAACGATTCTTGCTAGAAGCCCGTAGCAGCCACGTAAAACTTGCAACAACAAAGTAGAGGACGTCTAACTTGTTTTTGCATGGCATGTTGTGATGTGATATGGTCAAGACGTGATGAGATATAAATTGTTCTATGAGATGATCATGTTTTGTAAAAGTTATCGGCAACTGGCAGGAGCCTTATGTTTGTTGCTTTATTGTATGAAATGCAATCGCCATGTAATTGCTTTACTTTATCACTAAGCGGTAGCGATAGTCGTAGAAGCAATAGTTGGCGAGACGACAACGATGCTATGATGGAGATGAAGATGTCAAGCCGGTGACGATGGAGATCATGACGGTGCTTTGGAGATGGAGATCAAAGGCAAAAGATGATGATGGCCATATCATGTCACATATTTTGATTGCATGTGATGATTATCCTTTATGCATCTTATTTTGCTTAGTACGGCGGTAGCATTATAAGATGATCCCTCACTAAATTTCAAGGTACAAGTGTTCTCCCTGAGTATGCACCGGTGCTACAGTTCGTCGTGCCGAGACACCACATGATGATCGGGTGTGATAAGCTCTACGTTCACATACAACGGGTGCAAGCCAGTTTTTCACGTGCAAAATACGCGGGTTAAACTTGACGAGCCTAGCATATGTAGATATGGCCTCGGAACACTGAGACCGAAAGGTCGAACGTGAATCATATAGTAGATATGATGAACATAGTGATGTTCACCATTGAAAACTACTCCATCTCACGTGATGATTGGACATGGTTTAGTTGATATGGATCACGTGATCATTTAGATGACTAGAGGGATGTCTATCTAAGTGGGAGTTCTTAAGTAATATGATTAATTGAACTTTCACTTATCATGAACTTAGTACCTAATAGTATTTGCGTGTTATGTTGTTGTAGATCAATGGCCCGTGCTACTGTTCCCTTGAATTTTAATGCATTCCTAGAGAAAGCTAAGTTGAAAGATGATGGTAGCAACTACACGGTCTGGGTCTGTAACTTGAGGATTATCCTCATTGCCGCACAGAAGAATTACATCCTGGAAGCACCGCTAGGTGCAAGACCCGCCGCAGGAGCAACTCCAGACGTTATGAACGTCTGACAGAGAAAAGCTGATGACTACTCGATAGTTCAATGTGCCATGCTTTACGGCTTAGAATTGAGACTTCAAAGACATTTTGAATGTCATGGAGCATATGAGATGTTCCAGGAGTTGAAGTTAATATTTCAAGCAAATGCCGGAGTTGAGAGATATGAAGTCTCCAACAAGTTCTATAGCTGTAAAATGGAGGAGAATATTTCTGTCAGTGAACACATACTGAGAATGTCTGGGTACCACGACAACTTGACTCAGCTGGGAGTTAATCTTCCTGATGACAGTGTTATTGACAGAGTTCTTCAATCACTGCCACCAAGCTATAAAGGCTTCGTGATGAACTATAATATGCAAGGGATGGAAAAGACAATTCCCGAGCTCTTCGCGATGCTAAAGGCTGCGGAGGTAGAAATCAAGAAGGAGCATCACGTGTTGATGGTTAACAAAACCACTAGTTTCAAGAAAAAGGGCAAAGGGAAGAAGGGGAACTTCAAGAAGAACAACAAGCCAGTTGTTGTTCAAGGGAAGAAGCCCAAGTATGGACCTAAGCCTGGGACTGAGTGCTTCTACTGCAGAGGGACTGGTCACTGGAAGCGGAACTGCCCCAAGTATTTGGCGGATAAGAAGGATGGCAAAGTGAAAGGTATA
Organism: Triticum dicoccoides; assembly: GCF_002162155.2. NCBI lineage: Eukaryota > Viridiplantae > Streptophyta > Magnoliopsida > Poales > Poaceae > Triticum > Triticum dicoccoides. Next base: position 399,353,666 of record NC_041390.1, on the reverse strand, counting down.
TTTGATATACATATTATTGATATGTACCTTACTAATGCTCGTAGTAGCGCCTGGGTATTTGATACTGGTTCTGTTGCTCATACTTGCAACTTGAAACAGGGGCTATGGATTAAATGAAGATTGGCTAAGGACGAGGCGACGATGCGCGTGGGAAATGGTTCCAAAGTCGATGTGATCACCGTCGGCATGCTAGCTCTACATCTATCGTCGGGATTAGTTTTAGACCTAAATAATTGTTATTTGGTGCCAGCGTTGAGCATGAACATTATATCTGGATCTTGTTTAATGCGAGATGGTTATTCATTTAAATCAGAGAATAATGGTTGTTCTATTTATATAAGTAATATCTTTTATGGTCATGCACCCTTAATGAGTGATCTATTTTTGTTGAATATCAATTGTAGGAATACACATATTCATAATATTGAAGCCAAAAGATGCAAAGTTAATAATGATAGTGCAACTTATTTGTGGCATTGCCGTTTAGGTCATATTGGTGTAAAGTGCATGAAGAAACTCCGTGCTGATGGAATTTTGGAATCACTTGATTATGAATCACGTGATGCTTGCGAACCATGCCTCATGGGCAGGATGACTAAGACTCCGTTATCTGGAAAAATGGAGCGAGCAACTGACTTATTGGAAATAATACATACTGATGTATGCGATCCGATGAGTGTTGAGGCTCGCGAGGGGTATCATTATTTTCTGACCTTGACAGATGATTTGAGAAGATATGGGTATATCTACTTAATGAAACATAAGTCTGAAACATTTGAAAAGTTCAAAGAATTTTAGAGTGAAGTGGAAAATCATTCTAACAAGAAAATAAAGTTTCTATGATTTGATCGTGGAGGTGAATAATTGAGTTATGAGTTTGGTCTTCATTTGAAACAATGTGGAATAGTTTTGCAACACACGCCACCTGGAACACCACAGCGTAATGGTGTGTCCGAACGTTGTAACCGTACTTTATTAGATATGGTGCGATCTATGATGTCTCTTAATGATTTACCGCTATCATTTTGGGGTTATGCTTTAGAGACAGCTGCATTCACGTTAAATAGGGCACCATCTAAATCCATTGAGACGACACCATATGAACTGTGGTTTGGCAAGAAACCCAAGCTGTCATTTCTTAAAGTTTGGGGCCGCGATGCTTACATGAAAAAGCATCAACCTGATAAGCTCGAACCCAAATCAGAGAAATGTGTCTTCACAGGATACCCAAAGGAGACTATTGGGTACACCTTCTATCACAGATCCAAAGGCAAGATATTCATTGCTAAGAATGGATCCTTTCTAGAGAAAGAGTTTCTCTCGAAAGAAGTGAGTGGGAGGAAAGTAGAACTTGATGAGGTAACTGTACCTTCTCTCGAATTGGAAAGTAGTTCATCACAGAAATCAGCTCCAGTGATTCCTACACCAATCAGTGAGGAAGCTAATGATGATGATCATGAAACTTCAGATCAAGTTACTACCGAACCTCATAGGTCAACTAGAGTACGATCCATACCAGAGTGGTACGGTAATCCTGTTCTGGAGGTCATTTTACTTGACCATGACGAATCTACGAACTATGAGTTAGCGATGATGAGCCCAGATTCCACGAAATGGCTTGAGACCATGAAATCTAAGATGGGATCCATGTATGAGAACAAAGTATGGACTTTGGTTGACTTGCTCGATGATCGGCAAGCATTAGAGAATAAATGGATCTTCAAGAAGAAGACTGACGCCGACGGTAATGTTACTGTCTACAAAGCTCGACTTGTTGCAAAAGGTTTTCGACAAGTTCAAGGAGTTGACTATGATGAGACCTTCTCACCCGTAGTTGACTATCATGTTAGCATTTTCCGCATTTTATGATTATGAAATTTGGCAAATGGATGTCAAAATTACATTCCTTAATGGATATCTTAAAGAAGAGTTGTATATGATGCAATCAGAAGGTTTTGTCGATCCTAAAGGTGCTAACAAAGTGTGCAAGCTCCAACGATCCATTTATGGAGTGGTGCAAGCCTCTTGAAGTTGGAATATACGCTTTGATAGTGTGATCAAAGCATATGGTTTTATACAGCCTTCTGTAGAAGCCTGTATTTACAAGAAACTGAGTGGGAACACTATAGCATTTCTAATATTATATGTGGATGACATATTGTTGATTGGAAATAATACATAATTTCTGGATAGCATAAAAGGATACTTGAATAAGAATTTTTCAATGAAAGACCTCGGTGAAGCTGCTTATATATTGGGCATCAAGATCTATAGAGATAGATCAAGATGCTTAATTAGACTTTCACAAAGCACATACCTTGATAAAGTTTTGAAGAAGTTCAAAATGGATCAGTCAAAGAAAGGGTTCTTGCCTGTGTTACAAGGTGTGAAGTTGAGTCAGACTCAATGCCCGACCACTGGAGAAGATAGAGAGAACATGAATTCCCTATGCATCAACCATAGGTTCTATCATGTATGCAATGTTGTGTACCAGACCTGATGTGTGCCTTGCTATAAGTTTAGTAGGGAGGTACCAAAGTAATCCAGGAGTGGATCACCGGACAACGGTCAAGAACATCCTGAAATACCTAAAAAGGACTAAGGATATGTTTCTCATTTATAGAGGTGACAAAGAGCTCGTCATGAATGGTTACGTCGATGCAAGCTTTAAGACTGATCTGGGTGACTCTAAGTCACAAACCAGATACGTATCTATATTGATTGTTGGAGCTGTCGGTTGGTGCAGTTCCAAGCAGAGCGTCATGGCAGGATATACGTGTGAAGCGGAGTACATAGCTGCTTCGAAAGCAGCAAATGAAGGAGTCTGGATGAAGGAGTTCATATCCGATCTAGGTGTAATACCTAGTGCATCGGGTCCAATGAAAATCTTTTGTGACAATACTGGAGCAATTGCCTTGGCGAAGGAATCCAGATTTCACAAGAAAACCAAACACATCAAGAGACGCTTCAATTCCATCCGCGATCAAGTCAAGGAGGGAGAGATTTTCAAGATACATACATATCTGAATGTTGCAGACCCGTTGACTAAGCCTCTCTCACGAACAAAACATGATAAGCACCAAGACTCCATGATTGTTAGAATCATTACTATGTAATCCAGATTATTGACTCTAGTGCAAGTGAGAGACTAAAGGAAATATTCCCTAGAGGCAATAATAAAGTTGTTATTTATATTTCCTTATATCATGATAAATGTTTATTATTCATGCTAGAATTGTATTAACCGGAAACTTAGTACATGTGTGAATACATAGACAAACAGAGTGTCCCTAGTATGCCTCTACTTGACTAGCTTGTTAATCAAAGATGGTTACGTTTCCTGACCATAGACATGTGTTGTCATTTGATGAATGAGATCAGATCATTAGAGAATGATGTGATGGACAAGACCCATCCGTTAGCTTAACATTATGATCGTTTAGTTTCATTTGCTAATGCTTTCTTCATGACTTATACATATTCCTCTAACTATGAGATTATGCAACTCCCGAATACCAGAGGAACACTTTGTGTGCTATCAAATGTCACAATGTAACTGGGTGATTATAAAGATGCTCTACAGGTGTCTCCGATGGTGTTTGTTGAGTTGGCATAGATCAAGATTAAGGATTTGTCACTCCAAGTATCGGAGAGGTATCTCTGGGCCCTCTTGGTAATGCACATCACAATAAGCCTTGCAAGCAGTGTGACTAATGAGTTAGTTACGGATGATGCATTACGGAATGAGAAAAGAGACTTGCCGGTAACGAGATTGAACTAGGTATGATGATACTGACGATCAAATCTCACGCAAGTAACATACGAATGACAAAGCGAATGACGTATGTTGATATGCGGCTTGACTGATAAAGATCTTCGTAGAATATGTAGGAGCCAATATGAGCATCCAGGATCCGCTATTGCTTATTAACCGGAGATGTGTCTCGGTCATGTCTACATAGTTCTCGAACCCGTAGGGTCCGCATGCTTAACATTCGATGACGATTTGTATTATGAGTTATGTGATTTGATGAGTGAAGTTTGTTCGGAATCCCATATGAGATTACAGACATGACGAGGAGTCTCAAAATGGCCGAGATGTAAAGATTGATGTATTGGGCGAAGGTATTCAGACACCGGAAAGGTTTTGGGACGTTTCGGATATTTATCGGGGAACCGAGGGGTCACCGGAACCCCCCCCCCCAGGGAAGTTATGGGCCCTAATGGGCCATAAGGGAGTAGGATAGGGAAGGCCACATGGTGGAGCCCCCCAAGGGCAGTCCAAATTGGACTAGGGGAGGGGGAGCGACCCTCCTTCCTTTCCCTCTCCCTCTCCTTCCCCTTCTTGGAATAGGAAAGGGGGGGCGAATCCTACTAGGAACCGAGTCCTAGTAGGATTCCCCCCCATGGCGCTCCCCTTCGCCGGCCACCTCCTCCTCCCCCCTTTATATACGGAGGCGGGGGGAACCCCAAAGACACAACATACAATCTCTTAGCCGTGTGCGGTGCCCCCCTCCACAGTTCAACACCTCGGTCATATTGTCGTAGTGCTTAGGTGAAGCCTTGCGCCGATAAATTCATCATCATCGTCGCAATTCCATTATGATGACGGAACTCTCCCTCGTCCTCAACTGGATCAAGAGCTCGAGGGACGTCATCGTGCTGAACGTGTGCTGAACATGGAGGTGCCGTACGTTCGGTACCTGGATCGGTCGAATCATGAAGACGTTCGACTACATCCACCGCGTTACTAAACACTTTCTCTTTCGGTCTACGAGGGTACGTAGACATACTCCCCCCTCTCATTGCTGTGCATCCCCTAGTTAGATCTTGCATGATTGTAGGTTTTTTTTTGAATTACTACATTCCCCAATAGGCGGTGCCGCGGCGAGCAAACCAAGGCGGAGGACGATGGTGAGGCCTCAGACGGGGACGAACATGAGCCGGGAAGATGCTTAGAGTTTTAGGGTGCAATGTGGCCACGATGCGTGCGTGGTAGGATAGCCAACTGTGGGCAGTGGGAGCAGGCGGTCCCACCGGCGCTGGTTTGGCTTTGGCGACTGGAGGAAGAAGATACTGAACAAGCACGGCAGATGTTGAATGTCAATCCAACGGTCAAGGTTGGCACAATCGTTTGTTGACTAAGCCGACACCAAGTAGCATACTTTTTATATATAGGAAGAAAATAAAAACTGGACTCGTTCGCCTGATAACATTCCCAAAACTGTGACCGTTCGATCTTGCGTTACAACTAAAACTGTGAGGAAAATGCGTTTGTCTGCCGTCCTCCTCCCAGGGAACGTTCACCACATAAGTGACTAGCACCCTTGGTTTCCAACCGAGAGGTCTTGGGTCCGAGTCCCAAGAACTCTCAATTTTGTACTCATTCCTTCCTCGCAAGAGAAAGAAAGAAAATCAAAGACTTGAGAAGGCGTACAGAACAAGCTAGTGTACCAGTAAAGAGACGTTGCTGAGTTTTAGAAAAAAGAGAGACGTGCTCCTGTAGCTGGTTCGAATCCAAGCCTAGACTATGACTGTATATGGTGCTATGCTACTCTGCAAGTAATGAAACTGACATATCCAACGTTCACTTCTCCTCTTCTCTACTTACTCTGCCTAACATCAAAAGCTTTGGCCGCAAAAACCATGTCTGCTGGCTGCTCGTCCACCTGCTCTTCACCAGGCAACAACCAGATATGCGCAAAGACGCCACCCATACCATCACCTATGGGTGTCATCACACCCCCGCCGGCACACGCATCGCAGCCAGTTGCTCATCGCAACCCGTTGCCGTTGGTTTTGTGCCACTGTTGCAAATCACGCAGAGTCATCCGTCACGTCTCAACCACAATCCTCAACCCTGGCCGAGTCTTCTACAAATGCTCGAATCATGGGGTAATAATATGTTTAAGTGTTGTTCTGCTGCTTTTAGTTGCTGATTTTTTAATAGTTTGGTTGATGATCTTCCAATTTGATTCGTCCAGAAAAGGGAAGATTCGTGTGATTTGTATTTCTAGGAAATTGCTGATGTGGGGGAATGCAACTACGCTGATTATTTGGTTAGACAAGGAATCCCAGTACCAGCAGGTTGGGGTGTTGGACAAGTAACTGAAGGAACGACAGAAGAGGAAGATGCGGAGCAGAAGGTTAAAGATGCAGTTCCTCTGATCATGGCCAAGCAACAACTGCTGAACGGCCTTGACAACAATGAGGATATGAAAGAGCTTGTGAAGATAATTGATAAAATCGATGTACTCTGTAGGATGATTGTCTCTTTATCTCGTGATGTATTCAGTGGCTATGACATGAGCACTTTGTTGAAACTAGTAATGACTGAAACCTGTTTAGCAGGCTGGGCGTAGTGTTGTGAACATCTAATGATTTCTATTAACGGAAATTGGGGGGTATCCCCTTTTGCTCATAAATAAATAAATAGCAGAGGTCCTTTTGCTAATAAATAAATAAATTAGCAGAGGCCTTGTCGGGTCAGCTTTGTTCCCATTCCGGACGTCGAGCACATTGCAGTCCAACAACAAACTATGTCATGAAATTCAAGTTTCACAGCCAAATATGAGTACAACTAAACAACAATGTCATCATGTTTTAGTTGTCATACAATCACCAAACACAAATCAACATACATAATAAGTGATGTTCTCACAGCAAAATACTAAACAACAAGTTCATCAGATTTCAATTGTCATAGCAAGCACAATTTCACATAGTAGGTAAAAAATGTCTTCTCACAGGCAAATACGACAAAAGCAATCTAATCATCATCCGCAGCAGCAGCGTTAACATCTTCGCCTTGTGTATCAGTCTGAATCGCAATTCCCCACAGTTTAATCTTCTTCTTCATCCTCAATGTCCTTGATTGTTGGCTTCTTCTTGATCAACTCTTGTATGTCCACAGCCCGGCAGGCAATCTTTTCGCCAGTGTCATTGACGTGATGGTTCTCAAAGATATTAGGAACATCTGTGGAATCTTGTACATCAGGAGCAGTGTAAGCATCATCTTGTTGTGCAACTTCATTAAATGTGTCTTCCAAGAAAAATATCTGTGTTGCTTGATTTGCCAAAATAAAAGGCTCGTTGGTCTGGTACGCCACCTTGACATTGATGGATTTGAAATAATCATCAGCTCTAGGTTTTGCGATCCTGGAAAACACGTTATACCAACGATAACAAAATAGAACGATGCACCAATGAACCTAGAAACTGGAGATATACTGCAACTAAACAATGTCTGTTATGTTAGCAAACATTTCAGTTGTCTCTCTGCCATACGTATCCATTCTCATGAAGGCACTATTTTGTGTCTTCCTGCCTTCATCGCATGCAAGGGTGTTGTAGCGCACATCTCCAACAACGCAAGATTCATAATGTCTTACTCGAGTATCAGGACCCATTGCTAGTGCGTAAAGGGCATCATCAACTGCCTGCCCATCCTCCCGCATCTTCTTAACACATGGTCAAAAAGTAGACAAGCTGATCATCTAATGTAGTCAATATATTAAAAAAAACTGACAATGCAATTCAAAAGCTTACATGGCTCTTGAACCATTTCGCAAATCTTGCCATAACCAGTTTGTCAATGTTTCTTGGATTTTGCGGTAGTAACTCCTTTTTGTAAATGCTGCACAACATAGTGATCGCGTCAAACATCTAAATATATAAGAATGTGCTGCAAGTTTAGTAGATTATGGTGTATAAGCTGCAGTACTTAGCACTTACTTGATATAAGGCAGTATCTCAGCATGGTTATTCAACACATACCAAACCATTTTGTCCAAATCTTTAGGTTTGTCGTCTTGTTGACTCTTCCCTGTAACTCGAACAGAACAATCGAAAACATTGAGCCCGGGATTGTCTTCACCCACCTCTTTGCTAAGATGATCAGCTGTTTCAATGTATTTTGAGCAGAATGCCAACGCTTCTGTAGCAATGTAGGCCTTTGCAATGGAACCCTCGGGTCTAGCTCTATTCCTAACATAGCCCTTGAAAGTGCCTAGCCGCCTTTCAATAAGGTACATCCAACCATACTGTACTGAACCTCTAAGTAATGCCTCATCAGGTAGATGAACAACCAAATGCACCATCACATCAAAGAAGGCTAGATGATATATATTCTCAAGGTCACATAGGATAGTTGGTATATTTTCTCTAAGACACTCCAAAGCATCTATCCTGATATTTCTACTGCAGAGTTCCCTGAAGAATTGACCCAACTCTGCAACTGCTCCGTATAAGTCGAGGCGGCCCAATCTTCTAAGGATAACAGGAAAACCCTTTGAAGTAGGACGTGACAGTAATGAATTTTCAACCCTTGTACCTTTTTTTTCATCTGCATTGACTCTCCTTTCAGGGTTGGAAGCAAATCCATGTGGAAATCTCACACGTGACAGGACCTCGCGGAATTCTTTTCTTTTTACCTTGTCCAAGACGCACACAGCTGGTGCCATATCCCGTGGTTTACCTTCATCTTGCACCTGCAAATCCTGTCTGATACCCAGATGTGTCAAATCTATCCTAGATTTGAAGGTACCTTTCGTCTTGCCTTCAATATTAAGAAGTGTGCCGATAATGCTGTCACATATATTTTTCTCGATGTGCATCACATCAAGAGTATGCCGCAGATCCAAATCTTTCCAATACTCCAAGTATCACAAAGTGGACCTGCGGGTAAACAACAATCTCTCTTTTGCCCTGCCACGCTTCCTTTTCCCGCTACCATTATCAGGATGGTTTCCTCGTGTAATATGCCTGACCTTCTCTAATTCCACTTGCAACTCATTGGCGTTGAGCCTCTTTGGCACATCCCGGTTTTCATGCTTTGCGTCGAACACATATCTTCGGTATTTCGTAGGACGTGGCTTGTCCTTGGCAAGGAAACGATGATGTCCAACATAACAGATCTTGATAAGTATTGCGTATGACAACGAATTCTTGTCACAGCGAACACATGCATTGTAACCATGTGTCATTCGCCCTGACATAGTTCCCAAAGCCGGATAATCATGGACGCACCAAATTATAACAGCACACAAAAAGAAATTAGCTGGTGGGCAGCTATATAGGTCTCGAGTGAGAACACCCCTCCATAGCTGTTGAAGTTCCTCCACAAGAGGCTCCGTGAATAAATAAAAATCCTTTCCAGGACTTTTTGGACCCGGGATGACCAAGGCCATCATGTAGTTTGATTCTTTGGTGCAGACATTTGGAGGCATGTTGTAAGGGATAACAAGCACTGGCCACAAGCTATATGTGGTGCTCTAGTGGCCAAATGGGTTAAATCCATCTGAAGCTAAGCCAAGTCTAATGTTACTCGGGTCAGCAGCAAACTTTTTATGTTTCTAATTGAAGCTTTTGCAGTCACTACCATGAGATGGATGGCTCATTACATTCTGATCTCTGTACTCCTGGTTCCTAGAATGCCACAGTACATCCTCTCTTGTTTTAGCATCATGAAACAACCTCTGTAATCTTGGTATAATTGGAAAATGTCCCAGAACATTATGAGGAATCCTCTTCACAACATCGCCATATTTCCATCTTGATGATTTGCATTTTGGGCATTCACTTAAGTTGGCATAATCCTTCCGGAAGAGAACACAATTATTCTTACAAACATGGACCATATCATATCCAATTCCAACTGCACGAAGGAAATTCTTCATTTTACTGTAGGTGTGTGCCAGCTCATACACATCTGGGAAAGATTTGCGGAAAGTAGCCAACATCGCATTGAATGATTTGTTGGTCATCCGCTCAGATGTCTTCACCTGAAGAAAGGTGACCATAGCTGAGAATACTGATAACTTATTTCCTGGGGTGACAACCACGTTGCATTGTTCCAACATGCGGGCCCATCATTTTTATTCTACAAGTGAAAGTTCACGAAATGCACGAGCATTTCGTAGCATTGTTTCAATGTTGGTCAAACTCACTGGCTCCGCCACCACCACCTCCTCCTCCTCTTCCACCTGAGCATCAGGCAGATCAAGATGGTGATCTGCTGCTTCCACATAGTCAGTAACACTGACATTCGCAGCTGCACCATGATGAGCCCACCTAGTATATGTGACCGACATCCCATACAAGTGTAGATGATTTTGCACGGTTGACCGGGGTCTTGTAACTGAATTCATACAACTGCTACATGGGCAAAGCACATCTGATTTCAGACCACCATACTCAGCTTTGATAAAGTTCATGAAGTTTTCAACCCCCTCGACATATGCAATGGAGAATCTTCGAGCTGAAGTTATCCAAGTCCGTTCCATCTGTTAGACATACAAATTATTTCTTCTACTAGATATTGCAGGAAAAACATATATGCTTTTTTATGAAGTCCAGAAAAAAATACCTAGGTCGATGTCTAAAGCTATGGCAAGATATTTGGACAAGCAGATCTAAGTAACAAAATATATGTAAAGCTAATTCGGCAAACAAATTTGAGTGCTAAATTATGGCAGGCTATTTCAGCAGTCAATGAGGCCGAGCACACAACCATCAAACTATCGAAGGCCATCTCAGAAACAAAGATCGAGTATAAAACGATGCAGAGCTATTTCACCTAACAGATTGGCTAGTAGACCATGGCAGTCTACGTCACAATAAATATATGGCAGGATATTTTAGCAACTAATCGGGCTTGGCATGCCATCTCAGCTAAGCAGATTAAGTGCAGAACAGGGCAATGAAGCTTCTTAAGCAGAGCATATTGACTGTAAACTACTTCGGCAAACAGTGAGATTAATGGCGTCTATCATTTAACATTCAGTGCTACACCGACATGCATGGGGCCTCAATCTAGAATGCGTGTACCATGGGAGAAACCTACCGTCGTGTGTGTCCACATGAACATCACCAGCGGTGGTGGCACTGACCGCCGTGCGTCTCCACAAGTACGTCGCCAGTGGTGGCGGCGCGACTAGAGGATGGCAGTCTACGAGAGCATACCGTGGGAGCGAGAGGATCGCCGTGTGTTCCCTCGACGAAACGCGGTGCCGATGTATTGGTGCGGCAGGGAGGGCGGCTTTGGCGGAGAGAATTGAGTGGAGGGGACGGGGGGAGGGGGTTTGGGTAATATTATTGGCTAGTTGGCTGAAGGGCGGTTGAATTTGGGATTTGGGGGAATTTTTTTTGGGGGGGGGGTGATTTCGCACGGTGGGCGGGGGGAGTTTGGCGCATGGTCGGTTTCTCCAAGTGTAGTCCCACATGTCAGTGAAGAGGCAAACCGAAGCGTGTTCCGTTTGCGTGAGCCATGTGCAGGACCGACCGTGTGTGGGGTGCAATGCGTCCGCGACAGGGGTTCTGTGAGTGTACCGCCTTTTTTCCTTTTCAACTTGGTGCTTCACCCCCTCAAAAAAAAACTTGGTGCTTCCCGCGATCCATTGATACTACTAATACTAGTAATCCGGTAATCCCGACTAAAATGGCGCGGCCGGGTCTTTTCCCGCGTGATATGCTGGGAGGTTGGCCTAGCTGGTTTTTTAGGACGAGTAATGCTACGCCTACGTATCCCAGTTATGTAATTAGCGTAATGTGAAACGTGTGAGCTGTTGATTGTAGATTGGGGGGAGGGAGGGGCCCACCACCATGAAAATTAGGGGGGAGAGAGATGCAATTTACGTTAACCCTTTCGTAGGTTCATGTAGATGTAGAAATATGTGAAATGCCTGAATGTGTAGTGGACGTACTATTGGAGTGTTTAAGATAAATTGTATATGTAGACCCTATGTGTTTATTTATTTCGCATGTTAGCTTTGTCTCGGGTCACACCGTCTAAGTTTATACACACAAAAACAAATCATCATTCCATATACTCATACAATATATCTTACTATTATTGTGAAAGTTCATATACACCGGACGAGATTAATGCAAACACGGCAGATTTTCATTACATTTTGAACTTTTATAGGACAAACCCGACCCTAAACCTATTCTATGGCGGCGACCGACGTCCTCCATTTGCGATCTCCATGTACGGGGGCGGGGTTCAAGACCCGTGAAGTGAAGGTGTGGTCTCCGGCTAGGAAGAGTAGAACACGGGAGACGGACCGGCCAGTTGGCACACCATGCCCTGCCGCCTCCCATGCCCTACTCATCCTCAGAGGAGTCCCCGACCTCGGCGGTGCCGGACGTTGGACGGCGGCAAGTAGGACACGTGGCTGATGGTGCTCCCGTCGTTGGCCACCAGCGTGGCCACCGCTTGTGCGGTCGCGTCTGGCTACGCCGCTATTGCGTCGCGAGGGCGGCGACCTTGAGCTTCATCCCCGAAGACAAGCTCTCGCACAGAGCGTTCGCGCTCGTGGTCATGGCGGATGTGGTGCTAGGTAGTAGGACAATGCGCTATGGTGTGGAGTTTAGTCGGGCGTTGCCACTTTAAGTAGCGCATTCCGGTGAGGCCAAGCGTCCGGGTGCGTCATTAAGTCGCTGGAGTTGGTTCCTCGGGCACTGAGCCTCTTAATGACGACATATAGACGGACGACATGAATGCAGGCAGCTGGCGCCGGCTGGGAACGCACCGCCTGACGGCGCGAGGGACGAGGGCTTTTGGTGTGCCAAGGTAGTCAGTTGCGGTCGTGGCAACGTTGGAGATGCCCTTTGCTCACATGCGATCCCCACTTGTCATTGAAAAAGCAAGACGACCTGGCATGGTCTTAGGTCCTGGGGATGCAGTTGGCCGCGCTACATCACTCGGCGGATGCGTCGTGGTGTGCGTGCACTTCGGCGCCCCATGCATCCTCGACGAGCCGGGTGTTGATCTGATGGTCGTGCCATAGCGCTAACGCCACCCTTGGCACACTGAAGCCGACCATGTCCAGCGATGATGAGTGTGTCACTCACTGCAATCACCGTGTCCAGAGGCGGTGCGGGAGCTGCGCCATGTTGTTGGCCCCCACGACCCACATGAACGGTTGCCGGTGGCAAGGAGGTCGTGGGCCAGCTCCTCCATTGGACTAGTCTACGCCACGTCATCCCGACAGGTCTGCCCCACATGTCGGTTTTCCTGTTTTCCCGGCCAAATTCAAGCGTCAGTGCTCCGTGTTGTGCATTAGGCGCAGAGTAGGTGGTTTTTGTGCCCTGGTTCAATTGTGGTACAGTACCAAGTTGTTACCCTAGCCCCAAGTGTGGTGGTTTTGGGTACGGTACCACCCTTTTCCTTTTCAACTAGTGAAGCGTAACACTTGATTAAGTAGACGGATGGTGTGCAAATGTAGGCATCCGACTGTTTGAAGGAATAATTGAGGTGTGCCCAGTCCGTGCCCGCATTTAGGGGTCCAACTTACCATGTTCCGGCAGTAGTAACTATACTAGTCCCTACGTACTCCCTCTGTTTTTAATTACTCCGCATTTTAGCTTTGCTCAAAGTCAAACTTTCTAAGCTTTGACAAAGTTTATAGACAGAAATAGTAACATATACAATAACAAATCAATACCATTAGATTCATTATTGAATATACTTTCACATCATATAGATTTACTATTGTAATTGTTCATATTTTTCTATAAATTTGGTCAAATTTTATGTAGTTTGACTTCAGTCAAACCTAAAAATATGCAGAGTAAATAAAAACGGAGGGAGTATCTTACTCCATGACCAAGACGGGAGGGAAAACGAGACAACTTATTGTTTATTTGATCCTTTCATGTATAATCATCTAGCGTTGCTTATTTCTCATTCCTCTCCAACCCTCTTCTCCATCGATCATGCCGCCCTCCGGTCGAGTCCATCCTCCCGCATGCCTCATTTGAACATTCCGCCGAGTATCATTCGCATGTGGGCCTAGACCATGCTTGTATTTCCAATGTTGTAATTTGTCCGACATGCATACAAACAAACGGTTCGTTTAAAGTTTCACTTTTCCTCCACTACGTGTCGCTTCCTGTCTTAGTTTTGACATCCCATTCGGTTCATGCCCCGACACATCTTGACGATATCGATTGATGTTGAGAGATCAATTGTGTGTCGTGCAAGGAGATAAAGGTTTGGTCTGTTTCTATGATAGAAATGACCCGCGGGGGAGGGTGGGTCTGTGGGGATCAGAGGGAGTATATTATATGTTCATAAGCGAAACAAATGTATTGTACCCACCCTAGTCCTCTTTCAATCGATCTATGGACCCCGAGATGAAACCGAGAGAGAACGAGTGGGTGCATGTGTGATACCTAAGGCATATTCAAAATTTTGAACCGTTGATCATAGCATCCGCAAATCATATATAAATGGTATTCAATGCTCGTTTCACTTTTGAACATACAATATACTCCCTCCGATCCTTTCTAGTTTACATATAAGTTTTATGTGTAGTCAAAGTATCTCTACTTTGATCAAACTTACAGAAAAAGTATCAACATTCAACAACGCCCAATCAATATTGTTAGATTTGTACGTACTCCTAGATTTGTGTTCAAACAGAGATGGTTTCCAATTTGTTTTCAAACACGTGAATGTGCTTGTTCTCGCGCATGCTCTTCCTACTAGGATTCGGCCATGTATAGCCAGTCCAATAGTAACTTTTTAAGCTTCCTGTCCAATAGTACTAGTGGAGTACTGACAACATCTGTAGTAGAGTATGCAGTGCTCATAGTACTCCTTCCTTCCATTTATATAGGGCCTAAGAGCAAGTATAATAAGGCCTAGTCAGCAGGCTATAAGACTTGCTATGTCATTAAAATCCTACTTGGAGGAGTGAGAAGAGATGGGAGAGAGTGAAGCGGGCTCTTATTCTACAGCCCGACTATAACACATAGATCAAGAAAAAATAGTATGCATGCAACTCTCTTCCAATCATATACCTTGCTCATGCAAATATTAAATGCTTAGAGCCAACCTAATAGCCATTCTAAGAGCCAACCTATTACTTATATGGGTATTTTTTGATTGTGCTTATATGGGTATTTTTTATGATGGCTCTAAGTGAGGTGGCATCTCTTTATAGCCAACAGTCGGCTACATTATTAACCATGCTCTAATGCGTTTTTCAAAACCGCCTTTGACTATTGACAAGATTAATAGTACATGAGATGTATAATGTAAAAATTATATCATTGGAAGCCCCTTTCACATACGAATTTGAATGTATGCTTTGTGTAAGTTTCATGTCATATATTATTACTCTAACATTTGATCAAAGTTAGGCTTGAAAAATGCATTAGGCCCTGTATAGATGGAAGGAGGGAGTAGTAGTGGAAGTGGATCCTCTGACGTAGGTATCCCTGCCTTTCGGTCACTAACTGGCGGGCCCCATGCTTGCTAGGCCCCGCATGTTAGTTACCCAATGGGTTCAGCCATGTCAGGGGATCCTCATCCATAGTATACTCCCTCTGTTTTTATTTACTCCGCATAAAACGGAGGGAGTAGTAGTATAAATGACGCAGGTGGGGGAGGGGGAGGGACGTCGGTTTGCTCTCAACCGCGGTCCCACAAGCGAGCGAAAATGCAAGAAGAAGCGTGTTCCATTCGGTGAGCGACATGGAGGGTCCAGCGTGCCGGGGTGCAACGCGAACGCGACAAGACCGATGTACAGTCAAAACCGATTGACCGGTCGTCACCGGAACCACTATTCACACCAGAACCTTCGCTGCTCGGCCTACACCAGCCACTGCCCCAAAAGCACACCTCCTCTCTAGCCCATTCCCCCACCTTTCGATCCCCTAGCCCGCATCAAGTGTCCCTAGTTCGTCGGAAAGACATGGTGCGCTGCAAGATCACGTACTACAAGATGCTGATGCCGGAGCACCGCGCAGAAATCACATCGGTGGTCAGTGCCACAGACCTCCGTTCCCAAGCTCTCTTTGCGGCAGGCCAATCCCCGAGTTCTTTGGAGGCAAGCTCCAAGGAGGAGGAAGCCGATCCAATGTTCGTGGTGGAGGTCGCGGCGCAGAAGTCCCCCGATGCGTATGAGACTATGGACATCGACTTCATGCCGACGTCCGGGTCCCCCATGGTGCAGGCGGACCAGCGGTTCAACCTGGCGATACTAAAGGAGGACTGGGAGGCGAAGGCTCAACTCGATGCGGAGCGCGCGCATGCAGCTGCCATCGAGGCTCTCCTGCACGCGGAACCAGATGTCGTGGATGTGAACCAGGTGGAGGAGGCTCAACTTGACGCGGAGTGCGCGGATGCCATTGCCATCGAGACCCTCCTGTAGGCAGAACCGAACGTCCTGGACTTGAACCGGGCGGCGGAGGCTCAACTCAACGCGGTGTGCACGGATGCCGCTGCCATCGAGGCCCTCTTGCAGGCGGAACCGGACGTCCTGGACTTGAACCGGGCAACGGAGGCTCAACTCGACGCGGAGCACGCGGATGCCGCTGCCATCGAGGCCCTCCTGCAGGCGGAACCGGACGTCCTGGACTTGAATCAGGCGGCGCTCTCGTCCGTGCAGAGCGCCCGCACGCTCCGCGTGAACGAGTAGCCGGAGGCCGAGGACAACCATGATGCAGAGACACACGTCGGTAGTTACGGCTAGTTCGCGCTGGCAGCCAAAGACGAGGAGGTCGTCTCGTTCAGCGAGTAGTGATAGTTTTTCTTTATGTTGTTGTTTTTAGGGATCTTTTCCTGTGTAAAAACATATATTTATGCAAGGCGCCTGACTTTCATCATTTGTGTCGGTCGACCATTTCAGGCGGTTGGATGAATATCCTATGTCTCCTAACCCTTCTTCCTCACCTCTTCTTCTTCCCCAACACACCACCGCACGGGCCGTACGGATCTTCCCCTACATGCGGTTGGATAAACATACTGTATGAACGAAAATTATGTGTCAGCGGTAGGATGGCTGAGTTTGGTTTGATTACATGCGGTAGCACATGTCAGTGAGGGTCCATTCCCTTGGTTGGGTTTGCGGCGTGCAGGAGCGACTGTGTGAGGGTGCGGTGCGACCTCGGCCTGCAGGAGCGACTATGTGAGGGTGCGGTGCGACCACGACATCCGTGTGCAAGTGTACCTCCTTTTCATTTTGAAAACTTTAGGCAAGCTTGGCAAAAATGTCTGGCGAAGTATGGCAATGCAAGGCCTAGACCCAAACAGGATACAAGTACGTACTACGTAGGCGTACTACTTGTGTTAAAAAAGAAAGGCGGGGTTTTCCTTCGCGGGATTGATCGATACAAATGCTTGTTTGACGTGTCAATTAATGCGTATTTTTTCTCCAACGCCCAAATAGCTAACCATCTCACTCCTCATCGCTTGATTAATGCAGCGCCATGCAAACCAACCTTCCCACTTCCGCATGCATGCAAGGGTATATTAATGTCCTTGGTTGCTAGTATGAGGCAAACCCCGTCAATTTTGCCTCGATTCGTGTTAGTGGCCTTCTGCAAATTGTAATTTTGATATACTGGCCTTGTATACAAAAAAATGTAGCTAGTAACTGTTTGACTTCCTTCCCCATTGCGGTGACGTCGACGATATCTCGAACGTTGTGGTTTGGCGAAGTGTGTTCGACGGAGAACACCATTGAGGGAGACCACGGTAAGTTGTTTGCAAGTGCCGCCTACAAGCCAAGACAACCCCCTTATTTGCATCCAGGAAGTCTGTTGAACCAAAGGAGGCGTAAATGTACTAGTACTACACAATAGCGTCGTCCGTCCTGCTTAGTGTAGTGAGGTGGTTTCTCAAAGAAGACGATGGAGAAGTGGAGTCAGCGAAGAGTGAAATGATGGTAGCTTCATCCATGCTTTGTGATTTGACGCCTCATTGCTTTGTGATTTTTGATATAAGGGACAGGGGAGTAGACTTTGTTCTCTATACTATACATGCGTCCAAGCACAGGAGAAAGAGGAGAGACGTTGCATTTTTCTATTCCTTCAATCAATCAATTAGGGAGCTTCGGTTCCATCTTTTTGGCTTTGGCAGCACCGTCCACAATGGTTCCCATCGATGCCAAAAGCTATTTTCACATTTGGCTACACATTGTGGATGCCCTTAACTGTACCACTTGGTTTTGCTCCTGTGTGCTATCTATACAAATCTCAATTATATTGATCTAAAAAATTATAGTGTCAAAATTAGTAAAAAGGAGGTGATTTTGCCGCGCGGATGGCGAGGGAGGTTTCTTATTTTTAGAGGATGTTGGTCTGGCGGTTTGCTAACATGCGGTCCCATGTGTTAGTGCTTTACCAAGCCGATCTGCATTCCACATGTGGCAGAACAACGACAGAAGCAACACGTGGTTAACTTGAATAAGATGAGGGAGAAGCGGATTTAGCAACGAGTGAAATGATGGTTGCTTCGTCCCTCCAACTTCTTTTTTAGCATTATTACTTCGTCCCTCCAACTTAACTGCGAGAAAGGTGCAGATTTGTGGTTTGACGCCTCATTGCTCATTACTACGGCGGCACCATGACTGGGGTGCTTCACCCCTGCTGCTCTGCACTGTATTTCGGTATGGCACGTGGACCCGATAGCTTGATGTCCCACAAGTTAGTGAAAGGAACTAGAACATTTATGAAAGCGAGCGCTCCACTCTTACGACAGAGGAGTACACGACACAGTGGCCCAATGAACTTTTACTTGTACTGTAGTACTACTATAGTTTTGCTATTTCGCACGATCCATCGATACAAACCCGAATAAATAGGAAAGGACGGGATTTTTCCCGTGCGGTAGGTGATACTGGCCATACATTTCAAAGGCAATTTTAATGTATGAAAACTGAATAATTAAGTAACAATATGAGATCTAGTAAAACTAAAAACACATATGATTTATTGTGTTAGAGTGTAGTAGTAGTGTTGTATTGCATAGTTGTTAGATATAACATGCAAGAACGTGTAGAGATGTAGTTTTAGAGGGCCTATATAGAGAAAAGCGTAATATGGTCACCGGAGTTCAGAATACGCTCATTATGGTCACTATATAAGTTTTGCGGTGATTGTACGGTCACTTGCTCACTGTTCAGCATCAAATTGCACTCTCTTGACCGGCCAAATAGTCTGCGTGGCACTATGTTGACTAGTTAAATTGACCATGTTCCTTGTGGGTCCCACCTGTTAGTTCGCATAGGAAAAAGGTTAGATAAAGATAAATTTATGCAGGCGCGACAAGACTCCAACCCATGCGCGGGAACCACCTGGTTGTGTATGTGTCTGTCAGGGCCTGATGTGTGCGCATGCACGTGTAGGTTGAGTGCGTGAGCATGAGAGTGTGTTGGTCATGAGGTGTGTGCATGCATGCGTGCGTGTGTGCGTGTGAGTATTGCGTGCGTGCGTGGCTGCGTGTGTACGTGTGAGTGTTGCGTGCGTGCGTGGCTGCATGTGTTCATGTGAGTGTTGCGTGCATGCAGTTCATGTGCATGCGTGCGTTTGTGTATAATCACCAAAACAGCTCCCCTGTGATAAAACAGATGGCTCAGCACACCAATACAAGGCCACCTTGTCTGCTGTGCCCGCGGTCATGACTTTGAACCACTGTCCAATATTTTTTATCATTTGTTTTCATTCTTACTAGCCAAATGCCCGTGCGTTGCACGTAACATCAAGATGCATTTGTATGAGTAGTTTATCTTGTGAGAGAAAAGGATGAATGAGGGAAGGCCTTATTTGCAAATGTGGAGAGGTGTGTGGGTACCTTTTTGCAAAATTGTCATAGTTTCCTTCCTATCCGTCAGATATAAATCAGACGGCCTATATTGCAGGATGGCGGGCACACCATCATCATGAACTCTGTTTTTATAAGAGGTAGAGTAGATACACGCCGACAGGTGGGCCCAATAGTAGTGAGATAATGTGATGCAACACTAGAGGTGACACGTGGAGCGTTTAACTGGTCAACTAGTCGTGTCTTGAGCAAATACAGAGCTGTACGGTGAGCCCGTGACTGTATAATAACCACAAAACATAAATGGTGACCATAATGAGTGGATTCTGTTATCCAATGTACGTATCGTGCTTTCGCTTCAAATACAATGATCACCACTGTATATATCACAAGAGAAAGATGAAACATGCGTGAATGTGCTGGGGGCGTACTTTTAGAGGACCTGGAGATAGTTTGTGTGTGTACATGAAAGGGGCGTAGAGGGGGTGTATGCGATGGAGATAAAGATGCTCTTTGTTTCTATTTATTATGACTAACTTTATATATAGTATAAAAATATAAAAATTCACAGTGCAGAATAAATATCTTTGTGGGCACCATGCAATGCAAATTAACGTTCATACTCCTCCATATAACTTTGTAATGTTGTATATATGTAGAAATTCTAAAATAATTTTTTGGCCACACTTTATTCAAAAGGAATGTTGTATGTGAAATAAACGTGAAGAGATGGCTTTTTAGATCAATGGGGTATGTGATGTAACATGTGTGAATGTGTAGTTGATGTATTTGGCAGGGCCTAGAGAGGTA
>NC_041390.1:399322205-399333061 GCF_002162155.2 Triticum dicoccoides | reverse complement strand
AGAGACAAATATGATGTCACGGCGAGAGATGCCCTTGAGTGTGTATATGCAAGGGGGGAGGGGGATAGAGGCACGAGGAGATTTTTTTTGTGTGGTGTCTGTGTTGGTATGTGTGGGTGTGAGAAGATAACGAGACCTGGGGGCAGAGGGTGTGTCACCGTGTGAGGTCTGGTGGGCCGAGGTGAGCCCTTGGTTCAGTTCCGTCCTATGCCACATTGGTCGGCACATGACGCATTTAGGGAGACCCATGGAGGACTAGTCGTACAAGACAAAGATAGCCGAGTCGTGAAGGACTCTGTGTCCACTGACAAAGCCGGCTAGGATTTGTAACCCTAGGTCCTCGGACTAAGGTAACCCCTTATCTCTGATATTACTATTCATCCAACCTAACTTTAAGGGGCATCCTACAAAATGCTCTGCTAGAATCATACTCGTCGATTAGGAAAAGAGGTGGAGACAATGCGTGAGAGACATGCCTAAAGAAATGTGCGTACGGGAGACACATATGCAGGTCTATATATATAGAAAAGGTCGATGGGGATTGTGCGTGTGTATGCTTGTGAGAGGAAGAGTGATTGTGATAAAGGTTAGTGAAAACAGTCGTAAATGGCTATGAGAGGGAGGGAGGGTTATACCGAGAGCATGTCTATGAGAAAGATACCTCGGGAGAGAGTGTGTGAGCATGTGTGAGTGACCACCGATGGAGAGTGAAACTACACATAAAAGGCTGATGTACAGATTGATTAAAAATATAAGTTGTATCCAAATATTAGGATGGGATCATGATATTTGCAATTTGCGTAAGGAATGGTCATTGATCTATCAGACATCTATATTCTATCGAATTTGAGCATGTCTATGTTATTATTCAACATAATTGATCCACATAGTTAGTATTTTGAACTCCAGACGATGCATCGCTTTAGCAATCGAATATAAACATGAGTATAGTTCATGTTGTGTGTGTAAAGCACATTATACATACAAAAGTTACACAATGAACATTATAAATAGCTAGCTATGAACTAGCATACATTTGAATTCAACTTAAGGTGGTTTAAAAAATACGAATTCAACATGAAGTCCATTCAATTATTTGAATTTGATATCATGGCATTTGTAAATCATACCTAAATTATGGGGCACAAATCTTTGCTCTGCTTTTGTACATAATAGCATATATAGTCGTGTACAAAATAGATTCAAATATACCTCCTCCATTCCAAAATAATCGTAGTTATAGGATTTTCAAGTGTCAACATTTCAAAAAGAAGCGCATAATTTAATGAGGTTTTCAAACATACAAGGTCAAATTTAATGTTGTCTATTTAGGTCAATCCTCAAAGTTCAAGAGTACTCTAAACGTGAATGCTTCTATTTCAAAATTTTGAACAAAGCGCCAAAAGAGCCTCTACTCACCCGAAACCGCGTGAGACCAATGTTTGGTAGAAGGAAATTACTTTTCTAACTCCGACCCGTGAAACCTACGGGCCCGACGTCCAAAGGTCTAAACAGGGGTAGGTTCGTAGCTTCATCTAGACGCCATGCAACGGCCTCGAAAAAACATTCATACACAATGGCCGCCTAAGCACACACGTGCGTAGACGAAATCGTTCCTGCCCACTGTTTGGGACACCTGGGATTACCATCCTACCCTCGACCCGCAGTAGGTTCGAAATTTAAGAGGGGGGCAAAGTTTGTACTTTCCCCAAATTTCAAACAAGCGCGTCCCATATGTTCACAAAAACCAAAACAAGCGCGCGCTAGACCGAAACATGGTTCTCCCTTAGCCCCCCCCACCCCTGCCCCCTGTTCGATTCCCCATTCGTACTCCGTGGGCGCCAAAACTACCTCTCCACCAGCCACGAAATCCCGGCGTCCTCCGTCCGCCACCCCATCCCACCCATCAACCACTGCCCTCCTCCATCATGCCAGAGCCGATACCTTGACGTCGTCATCCACCGCAACCACAACGCCCTCCACGGCTAGTAGCTGAAGTCGAGGGCAAGCTGTCTGTACCCGAGCCAGTTCAACCACGCCGTCCTACCCTCACCGCTGCCGCTCCAACTTCTCCACTGTCCACCACACCAGAGCTGTTCCCGCTACACCGTCCTTCGCCGTCTCGGATCTGCTTCCCCTTCGCCTATAGACAACCATAGTAACATAGTCAACAATTTGGCCATGGGTTCGTCCAAGGCTCGACCCTCCTCCAAAACATCGGTTCCCTAGGTAAAAACAAGAAAATCGCTGCGACATCCGAAGGACCCAGCACTGGCAACCGGAAATGATACTCCTCTTCCCTTATTCATGCAAATCTTACGTGTTTTCTTGCATGGTATTCATTCCGCAGAAGACACTAGTTGATCGCTTCTTCTTGATACTAGATTTTCCTAGTAACTCGTGATGGACAAGGTTTATCCGCATATACTATTTCCTAGTACCAAGTGCCAATTGCTATTTTTTCCATGTTTTTTACATCACAGGAAATCCATACTAAATGGAGTCCAAATGCCACGAAATTTTATGAAGATTTTTTATGGACCATAAGACACATAATGGGCCCTGGCTGCGCCTGGGGGGTGCTCCGAGGAGAGCACAACCCACCAGGGCAGCCAGGAGGCCCAGGCGCGCCCTGGTGGGTTGTGCCCACCTCGGGTGTCCCCTGGACCACCTCTTTGCTCAATAAATACCCTAATATTCCCAAAACCCTAGGGGAGTCGACGAAATATTCATCCAGCCGCCATAGAGTCCAGAACCACCAGATCCAATCTAGACACCATCTTGGATGGGGTTCACCACCTCCATTGGTGCCTCTCCAATGATGCGTGAGTAGTTCTTTGTAGACCTTCGGGTCCGTAGTTAATAGCTAGATGGCTTCCTCTCTCTCTCTCTCTCTCTCTCTCTGAATTCTCAATACAATGATCTCTTGGAGATCCATATGATGTAATTCTTTTGCGATGTATTTGTTGGGATCAATGAACTTTGAGTTTATGATCAGATCTATCTTTTCATATCCATGAAAGTATTTGAGTTTCTTTGATCTCTTATAGCCTCGTATTTCTTCTCCGATATTTGGGTTTTGTTTAGCCAACTTGATCTATTTATCTTGCAATGGGAAGAGGTGCTTTGTAGTGGGTTCAATCTTACGGTGCTTGATGCCAGTGACAGAAGGGGAACCGACACGTATGTATCATTGCTACTAAGGATAAAACGATGGGGTCTATCTCTACATATATAGATCTTGTCTACATCATGTCATCGTTCTTATTGCATTACTCCGTTTCTCCATGAACTTAATACACTAGATGCATGCTGGATAGCGGTTGATGTGTGGAGTAATAGTAGTACATGCAGGCAGGAGTCAGTCTAGTAATCTTGGACGTGATGCCTATGTAGCATTGCCTAGATATCGTCATGATTATTTGAAGTTTTGTCAATTTCCCAACAGTAATTTGTTCACCCACCGTTTGCTATTTTTCTCGAGAGAAGCCACTAGTGAAACCTACGGCCTCCGGGTCTCTTTCCCATATTATTTGGCTTTGCGATCTATTTTCCTTTGCTTTTATTTTCAGATCTACTAAACCAAAAATACAAAAATACCTTGGTGCAATTTATTTTATTTGGCGTTCGATCTATCAATCTACTACAATCTATCTCACGCGCGTTGGCCTATCTTGAGGCGCCGTACTCGGACGGGATTGACAACCCCTTTAACACGCCGGGTTGCGAGGATTTGTTATCTGTGTGCAGGTGTTGTTTACGTTGTGTTGCTTGGTTCTCCTACTGGTTCGATAACCTTGGTTTCATATATGAGGGAAATACCTACCGCCAATGTGCTGCATCATCCTTTCATCTTTGGGGAAATACCGACATAGCTTCAAGCGACATCAATGGCTTATGCTTAGTTTACACAAACAATTGTGAATATGCCGGGCCGTCCTGTTTTTTGTACATATTCCATCCTAGTATCATGTGTTTGCCTTACATCAAAGTAGTGACACTACTAGGAAAAGGCCTAGTAATGGCGCACCAGTTTTGCCTACTAATGGCGCATCACTGGTGCGCCATTAGTATCACGCCACTAGTATTTATTACTAATGGCGCACCACTGGTGCGCCATTAGTATCTGGTATACTAATGGCGCACCACGCAGTGCGCCATTAGTATATAACACCATGCGCCATTAGTATGCCTCCCAGGGGCCATATTTAACCATGTGCTTTGGCACACTAATGGCGCACTGCGGATGGATGCGCCATTAGTATACTTGGCATACTAATGGCGCACTGTTTGGTGATGCGCCATTAGTATACTTTGGCATACTAATGGCGCACTCTATAGTGATGTGCCATTAGTATGAATATTAGTTTTTTTTACTTTTCTGATTTTTGCACAGGTTACGAAATATATTATTTGATAGAATATAGACAGTAGCACACAGCAACAACAGATTCATCGAATACAATAGAAGATTAGTCTCTGAATACAATTCATCATATTAGTCTCCGAATTCAAAAGACCGAACAAAGATAAAACATTACAAGTCTCGAGACCGCGAGTATCGAGTTTGTCTTCACATTACAAGTCGATATCGATCATCTAAACTACCATCACATAGAAGAGAGCTGCGGTCATCACGATGAGGATCATCGTGATGAAACTGGTCTTCATCCGGTTCCTCCAACGCTCCCTCCTCTCTCCCGCTAGATAGCGGGCATATCTAGATTCCGCCTCTGCCCTAGTGGTGTACCCTTTGTAACTGTTACCACTGAAACGATGAACCTGTCTCCGACACTCCTCCCAGTCGTCATAGACACCGGGAACCTTACCCTTGTACACGACATACGACGGCATCTCTATGCACAAGCCAAACAACAGACAATACATACATAAGCAATATATAAGTATGCAAAAAAAGGATCGGAAGAGAAAAGCAAGACAATAATAGCACGATTCATGGTCCTACTAATAAATAGCATCGATTACATCTAAGTTGAACGACTATCCAAACCAAAGAGACATACAATTCATTAAAGTGTAATTACAACATGAGCCAATCAATGTTTCAGAACTACACATCACTACTTTCGACTCGACTCATGGACAGGAGCATGGATGAAGCCGCCGTCTGTCGTGATGGTCATGAAATCGCGGGCGTTGTCAGCCTGCATTTGTAGCATTCCATCTATCTCAATGTTGGACGGTTGATATCTGAGGAAGAACTGCCCTGAGGTATGAAGGACATCTTGATGGATGATGTCCGCAAACTCCGACTGGATGCGAAAGAATTCTTGTCTGATGTCCGTGTCCTGGATTGCCGACAAGCTCGCGGCCCAATCTTTGAGATTATTTGGTAGCAGAAGGTGATGATGGTCCCTTACGATCACCCGCATGTGATGGAGGGCGTAGTAGGCATCCTTCTGACCGCCAGGCAGCTGCTTGACGCAGCAGAACGTCGTATTGTGGGTGAACACGTGCTTGCCGTACTTACGAACTGCCTGGTGAAGGTGCCTCCAGATTTGGCATAGCCGGGGAGAACATCATCAAGAACTTTCTTGATATTTGTGTAGTCTATCTTGGAGTTACAGTTCGGGTCGAAATACGTGGCCATGGAATATTTCGGGCTTAAGAGGATGAGTGTGCAATGTGTGTCACTGCACAGAACACGGAATGTTAGAAAAAAAAGAACGATCGAAATCTAAGAAATCATATGTTACGGGGCGGTTAAGGGATGACTTACTCGGGAAAGTAAGCCACAAGGAAGTTATCCTTATCTGGGTTTGCCAGAATGACATCTTCGAGGTGTGAACTCGCGACTTTGCGGTCCCCAGTGCTGCTCAAGAGCTTGGCACGCATGTAGAAGGGGTCGTCGATCATGATGTCTGGGGTCTTGTCTCTAATGATCCGCATCTCCATACTCAGCGAAAACAGCCGAACGAAGGTGTAGTGCAGCGGATGAAGGTTAAACATAGCAAAGATGTCATCAAACCGCAGGACGATCATACCCCCGATGTCGCCATCCACAAAGCCCTTGCCCTCTGGAACCTTGGCCACGAAAACCGGGTATGCCACATCATTCTCTCTGAGACGCCGCTTCTCCAAAGAAAGAACACTGTCGTGCAGACTCCGCATAGCACCGGTTGCAGCATTGAGCATATTTTTCAGTAGCATTGCCCTACCCGCCACATGCACCCTCCTCGAGATATCCTTAGGTGAAGGTGGCCCGTCCTGAGCACGGATCATACTCGGTGCCGGCTGGCTCGCACCGGTGGCCTTTTTAGTCGGCCGTTTCCGGCCCTTTTTCTTGATCTGCTGTAATGGGACCGAGTTCTGCTCACAGACCGCCTTCTTGAGCGTGTTGGGGCTGATAATATTTGGCACCTCCGCTATCTGAGGCTCGGTGAAGGTGGCAGCTGGAGGCGTCTCCTAAGAACTGAACGCCAGATGACGCCTGTTGCAATTGGGTTTCTCCGCCGTACCAGCTAGATCACGGTCGTCTTGTTTGGGTTCTTGAGAAGGAGGCCCGCAGAACTCGTCACCGTACCCATGTTCGGCAAAGTAATTATCGACGTTTGTAAATGTACCATCGTCGTTGTCGTCGTCGTCTGGATCCTGTGCCATAGGGATGTCCGGCATGTCCGGTAGCGTTGCGGCATTCTTGCCATGGCTTGGCGCCGGCACGACTGGCGTTCTTGTCTGTGGGGTGGTGTCCCCCGCCCCCAAACTAATCTGGCTCTTTGGCCAAAGTAGGGGCCAGCTTACACAGGCGCTGAGGGTGGCATCGAATCGGAGGTAACAGCTCGTCGCAGCCTGGCAGCACCCGAACCACTTCAACCCTATACATTGTGGGTGGCATCGGATTACCGTGGAACACGGGGTTGCCCGGTTGAATGATTCTGCCCTTGGCGACATCGACCACTCGCCACCCACGAAGTGCAGGAGAGTGCAAGGAACATTGGCGGCGCCCTGCGAAAACATGTAGGGCGTCAGGGATGCCCAGTCAAAGGCAAGGAGATGAAGTCCTCGGCCGAGAGGCTTAGTTACCGTGATGCCGTCGAGCTCGGCTAATGTCGAGGCACAGCCAACGACGGGCGTGCAACTGACGGAGGGGCCGCTTGCTGGCGAGGTGCCGGCCGGCATACACCCGGGTGCATTAAGCTCCAATGCCGGCGTCGGAGACACCAATACTGCCGCCGACGGAGACACCAATGGCGCCACCGCCGTAGACACCAATACCGCCGCCGCCGGAGACAACAATGGCACCGCATGCGCGTTGTGTGAGTTGCTGGCCGTGAAGCTGGGAATCAGGGGCGGCCCCTGTTGGCCACCCACAATCCACGTCGTTATCCCATGAATCAAGGTAGGCATAATGTCGGTAAGCGTCGATCCCAGTTGTTGTTGCACTTGCTCTTGGACCATCTCCGGAATCCGCGCCACTTGCGCCTTGAGTGCTTCAACCTCGTGCGACTGGCTTTCCGAGCTGGTCTTTTTCTCCTTTCGCCCACCAGCGCCATAGTATGATGACCATTTTGTGGACAAGCCTTTGCCGGCCACATGACCAGTTGATGTCAGCTTATTGAGCTTATCCTTGTTTTTCATTACGTTCAATGCCCTATTCAAAGGGGTGTCGAAAGGGGAGCTCTGAGACAACCCCGCGCTACTGCTTTCTTTGTCCTGCGGAAGGAACGTGAACCATTTAGAAATATTGGGGATTAATTAGAATGCAACCATATGGAGCTAATTACGCGGGGGTGTATTCCTTACCAGAACAAGCTCAAGCTTCTTGGTCTTCGGATCCGTGGTAAGCTCCTTTGTTACCGGGTCCTCCTTGTACCGGGCCCTAAGAAAGTTCCTGGTCTGCTTGTCACTGTATTTCTCGAAGCGGGGCGGTAGGCCTTGCTCGGCACGCTCCGCGTCCTCCTTGTCCCATACAGGCTCCGCCACCCTGTAACCACCGGGACCGAGTTGGTGGACCCCTATGTTCAACTGCCGCATTTCTTTCCCCCACTTACTTGATTCGGAGGTTGCGGGGCTCTCGCACTTGATCTTGAACTCCTTGTAGTCATCTTCGCTCATCAAAGGATATTTCGCCTTGATCTTCTCATAACTATCACCTTTGTCAATCATTGCCTTCACTGTGCTTTTCCAAGTAGACAGGGCCGTGCTCATCGTCGTGAGGGCGGCACCGCTCACTTTATTACCCAAGAGGCATGTGTTTGCGAACTCAGCGGGGAACTTGTATCGTTCGTGCAGCTTCGTGAAGAGGAGGCCGCGCAAATTCGGTCCTTATGCCTTAGGTTCTCGGTGTTGATCGAGGCGGTGCTCCGGAGAATGCACCCGAGCTGAATCGAGTACCCCTTGACTACGTGTTTGGGCGCCGTCGGATACCCGTCGGAGTTCACTTCAGTAAATTCCTCCCTGATGGTGTCGAGCATGTTCGGGCGCCGGTCCTTCCGTTGCCTCTTCGGTTGGCTGCCATCTGTGCGTGCGCCGCCATCATCAGTGGTGGCATCCGCGGCGCCATCATTAGTGGTGTCATCCCCAACGCCACTAGGGGTTGTGTAGTCAGGATCGGTGTCTTCCGCGGCGTCCTCATAGCGGTGAGGGTCTTCCTCCAACTCCTGGGACAGCTCCCAGAATTGCTTGCCGCCCGAACCGCCGGCCTCATCGTTGTGGGCCATGTTTCGCTCTAAATAGGAAAAAAGTTTGGTCAAAAAGTTGGTTATTGTCAAGGAACAAGATCATGGTCTCATCATTTAGGGTTTGTCGACACCGATGCATCCTAAAAGCTAAGCTTTTATCATTTAGGGTTTGTCGACGCCGAGCCACCCTAAAAGTCTAAGCGTACATCATTTAGGTTCTCATCGACACCGAGGCACCCTAAAAGCCAAGGTTTCATCATTTAGGGTTTGTCGACGCCGAGGCACCCTAAATGCTAAGTTTTCATCATTTAGGGTTTATCGATGCCGAGGCACCCTAGGTTGGGCCTAATCACTTGGCACTAATCAGTTGGCTCTATTGCCACCTATGTTGGGTTTATCATCTAGGGTTTATTGATGCTGAGGAGAATTTCTAAGTTGGTCCTAATCACTTGGCTCTATTGCCACCTATAGTTTAATGTAGCAATAATAAAGGGGTAGTTGATCCTACTTAATTAAGTACTAAGATACCCCGGCCCATGCATTAGTAGCAAGTACCTCATATGTCCGATTTTTAGCAAAGTCATGCTAAAATTCACAGAAAATTTCAGCATGACCTTTGCTGAAAATAGGACATATGGAGTACCCGAATTTGCCGGAACGGAAGTTAATCGACATTCCGACAAACTCAAGGGCCTCTCGGGGTACCTGCAAAATCATCACGACACGAAGGGCCTATCAAGGGCCTCAAGCAGCAGCGGCGTCTCCGAGGACCCCATTTTTTTGCTAAATTTCTTTGAGCAACAATCAGAGCAGAAAATTCAGCATATTTCTATACAATTTTTTTGGTATATATCAGGTTTTGGCTGCATTTGCAAATGCATTCCATGTACTGCAACCCTCGAGAATTCCTAGCATGAGGTTTGTCCATCACTTTTGGCTCAATTATTAATCTACTCATCCTATGTCAATATCCACATGCTATGTCATCTGATGTTCCTGAATCATTATAGTTTAGGCACCATACAAGATTGTTAGTTCAATGTGCTTTATATCCTAGTTATACTACTGCAGGAAAGGAGGATCATCATACACATATATATGTATAGCAATTGACAGGAGCTTCATCATTTTTAGTAACAACAATACATATATAGCAATTGGAAGCAAACAGATGTACACATAAGATAGAAATGTAGTGCTGAAAGTTTAATGCTTACAAAAGACTTGCTGAAATAGTGAAAAATATGGAGTCACCAAGCTGGCTAAGAAACTCCCAAAGTCCACTAGCAAATCCAAGATCTAATCCTGTTACACACATCATAACAATTTAAGATAATTAGGATAAGGATAGTAGGAAATGAAAAAGAAAGAGCTCAAAAAACAATCACAACAGAAAAATAATAAAAACCTAGTCCTATAAGAAAATAAATCCTAAAAGAAAAGAAATCCTAAAATCTGGAGCAAGTCCTAGCAGTAGTAGTCCAACTAGATGGCCACCACTACTAATCCTATGGCCATGGCACAGCACACGGCCATGGCCATGGCAACTAGAAATCCTACACAAAGCACACAAAGCACACAACACATGGCCATGGTAACTAAAATCTGGAGCAAGTCCTAGCAGTAGTAGTCCAACTAGAAATCCTACACAAAGCACACGGCCATGACCATGGCCATGACCGCCAGTAGCTGCAGTGCTAGCAACATTAGCAAGCAGCGGCCGCGGTGCAGCTAGCAACAGGCGGCGGCAATAGAGCAGCAGCGGTGACAGGCGCAGGTGACTGAAGGAGGACACGGGCGAAGCGGCCAGAGGGCGCGGGGGCGGAGCGAGCTCGGGTCAGGCGGACAGCAGCGTCTACGGTGATGGATCCACGCGAAGGAAGAAGGGGATCGACGGATGGGCTCACAGGGGGGGTGTAGGTGAACTCAGTGAGGTCAGGGGCGGTCGAGGCGGCGCGGATCGAGGCGAAATCGACAACGGCAGAAGGAAGAAGACGATCTCGATCCCGTCGTTCGGCAGTGCCCTGGCTCGATCTGGACTTGTAGACGACGCGGAAGATGACGGGGAAGTCGGGGGACACACTATCTTGGCGTGGGGACGACGGTGGCCGCGACAATGACGACGACGAGCGCGGTCACCGCACGAGCTCTCGCGCTCGAGTACGAGCCGAGGAGGAGGCGGCTCGATGGGGAAAGAGGGGGAATCGGGCGAGG
>NC_041390.1:399317051-399322026 GCF_002162155.2 Triticum dicoccoides | reverse complement strand
GAGGGTCGGGGCGGCGGGGGTGGGGGCGCGGGGGCGCGGGGGCGGAGGGGGTGGAGTCCGGTGAGGGTCGGGGCGGCGGCATTGTGGGCCGGGGCAGCGCGCGGGTGGATCTGGTGGCGAGGGAGAGAGGGTCGAAGGGGATCTGGCGAGGGAGAGGGAGGATAGCTAGGGGGAAGCTTACTAATGGCGCACCACACCTCGGTGCGCCATTAGAAATCTTTTTTTAGATAGCAATGGCGCACCCCGCAGCGGTGCGCCGTTAGAAATCTTTTTTTAGATAGAAATGGCGCACCCCGCAGCGGCGCGCCATTAGAATGTTTTTTTATTACAGTTCGAGCACAGGTTATATTGCACCTAACCCAATCCACATCAGAACCCGCCCACTAGCGAGACTGGTCAGCACACAACACACACACCAGGAGGTCCTAGGTTTGATTCCCAGGCTCCGCAATTTTTTTTGCATTTTAAATGCTGTTTGATATTTATTTGTGTTTAAATATGTTAAAACTTGTTTAAATCATAACAGTAATATTTTTTTTATAAAAACAGTAATAATTTTTTTAAAAATATGTTCAAATTTGTTACTTGAAAATATCATCGGCGGCGGCGGTGGAGCGGGGGAGGGTGCGGGGGGTGCCCGTTGGCGGCGGTGGAGCGGGGGAGGGTGCGGGGGGCCGGGTGCTCGTCGGCGGCGGTGGAGGGGGATCGAGATCGAGTGTCCTCATGAATTCAAAAAGTGCCCGTGAAATTTAAAAATATTCATGATATCAAAAAGTGCCCATGAAATACAATCGAGAAATGAAGACTACGACTTAAATACAATCGATCTTAGCTAGCTATCTGTTCACAATCTTCTTGCCCTTCTTTTTCGCAAATGGAGTTCTTCTATGGAACGGACGTCCTTTAGGTAGGGTGGTACTGCTTCTTCTTGTGGTGTGTGCTGCTACTTCATCGTCGTCATCATGTTCGATCTTCGGGTCGCCGTACTTGTCGAAGTCTTGCTCATTGGCTACTCCATCCATTCCGATGATCTTGCTTTTGCCTCTCCTCACGACAACACGACTGGGCTTTGACGGGTCGGTAATGAAGAAGCATTGGTCCACTTGGGAAGCCAGTACCAATGGCTCATTTTTCGCGGTGACGTTTGCGCCCGCGGTCTTGGATTTGGCTTCGGGTATAACCATGGTGGTGAAATACCGGTCTTCTTTTAGGACGCTCTTGGCCCATCTGACACGGAACATCGGGACCTTCTCTCCAGCGTAGCTCAGCTCCCAGATCTCCTCGATCCTTCTGTAGTATCTGTCCTTGTCGTTATCGGTGTAGGATTCCATCGTTACCCCGGAGTTCTGATAACCATCACTCTTCATGTCCTTGTTCACAGTGTAGAATGTGTAGCCGTTGATATCGTACCCCTCATAGGTCATCAGGTTGTGCTCAGCGCCCTGTGACAAGGCAAATATGAGTTGTTCTTCTGCGGAAGAATCCTCATGTAAAGGGTACGACAGAAGCTTCTGCTTGAACCAACGCGTGAAACATGAGTTGTGCTCTTTGATTATATCTCCGTCCGTCCTCTGTTGACCTCGATCATTGTACATCTTCTCAATAAAGGTTTTGTGCTCTACCACCCAAGGATCGACCACGTCTATGTGTTGTAGCGCGACTAGCTTTGCTCTTTCAAAGTCGGCGAGTCGACCCTCGAAGTCGACATGCATTCCGCGGCGACCCTCACGGTGACCCCATCCAGCGAGCCTGCCGAGGTGCCTGTTGACGGGCAGACCAACGGGGTTCTCGATGCCTAGATAATTCGTGCAGTAGGAGATGCACTCTTCGGTCAGAAAGCCCCTGGCTATACTTCCCTCTGGACGTGACATGTTGCAAACGTATCCTTTGATGACACCATTCATCCTTTCGAACGGCATCATGCTGTGCAGGAACGTCGGCCCGAGTTGGATGATATCCTCCACGATATGGACCAGCAGATGCACCATAACGTCGAAGAATGCGGGTAGGAAGTACATCTCAAGCTCGCATAGTATCACCACGATCTCTTCCTGTAGCCTTCTGAGTTGCCTCACGCCAATCGACTTCCGAGAGATGACGTCGAAAATGTTGCATAGGCCAAATAGCGTTTCACGGACATGCGCGTCCATGATCCCACGGATTGCAACTGGAAGTATCTGCGTCATCAGCACATGACAGTCGTGAGACTTCATCCCGCTGAACTTCTGCTTCGCTGGGTCTAGGTATCTGCTTATCTTCCCCGCGTAACCGTAAGGAAGTTTTACTCCTACGAGGCAGGTGAAAAATTGCTTGATCTCCTCCTGACTTAGAGTGAAGCACGCGGGAGGGTAGTCACTTCCGGTCTTCTTGGCCTTTTTGCCTTTGCGGCGAGTTTCTGTGTCCTGCTTCGCCTCATCATCATCATCATCATCATCATCATTAGCGTGAAGCTCCTGCCTGATGCCCATTGATTTCAAGTCTGCCCTTGCTTTCGGCCCATCTTTGGTCCTCTCTGGCATGTTGAGCAGGGTACCAAGCAGACTCTCACACACGTTCTTCGTGATATGCATGGCATCAAGGCTGTGAGGCACACGGTGGATCTTCCAGTACGGCAAGTCCCAGAAAACAGACCTCGTTTTCCATACCTTCAGCAGCGGCTCTGGCACCTTTCGCTTCTTTGCCGGCTCTGGCGCCTTTTGCTTCTTTCCCGGAAGTGGGCAATCTTTCCAATTTTTCAACAGCTCGTCTATTTCCTCGCCGCTCCTCGTACGCGAGCGTTTTCGGGGTTCGGTTTCACCATCGAACAGATCCTTGTGTTTCCTCCATGGGTCATCGTCGCGAAGCCACCTTCGATGTCCCATGAACATGGTTTTCGAAGACCCGGGATCTCTATCTAGCTGGCGATACGTTGTGTCATCCATGCACCTTACACATCCAGAAAATTCGTGGACTACCTGCCCCGCGAGATATCCGTAACCGAGATAGTCGTGCACCGTCGTGAGCAGTGCGGCTCTCATAGGGAAATATTCTTTCTCTACGGCGTCCCACGTATTGGCTGGTGTTTTCCACAACGTGTCTAGCTCCTCTTTCAGCAGCCCCAGATACAGATTGATGTCGTTCCCTGGTTATTTCGGCCCTTCAATTAGCATACTCATGTGAATGTACTTCCTCTTCATGCACAACCAGGGGGGAAGGTTGTACATCCACACAAACATAGGCCAGGTGCTATGTGTGCTTCTCTGGCTGCCAAACGAATTGACTCCATCGGTGCTTGCGCCCAGCACGATGTTCCTTGGATCCTTCCCAAATTCTGGGTATTCGAAGTTCAACGCTTGCCACTGGCTCGCATCCTTAGGGTGACTCAGCATCTTGTCTTTTTATTTATCTCCGGATCATTTCCGTCATCTTCCCACTTCTTCTCCTCCCTATCCGCGTGCCAACGCAGGAGCTTTGCTACCTTAGGGTCCGCGAAATACTGCTGCAGACGAGGAGTGATCAGAAAGTACCACACCAATTTTCGAGGAGCTTTCTTCCTCTTCTTGTATCGAGTGACGCCGCACACCGGACATATGGTAGACTCCGCGTGCTCGTCCCAATAAATGATGCAATTGTTCATGCACACATGGTATTTCACGTGCGGTAAATCCAGAGGACACACGATTTTCTTCGCCTCCTCGAAACTGGTCGGGCACTTGTTCCCCTTGGGAAGACATTCGTGCCAGAATGACATGTTCTCGTTGAAGCATGCGTTGGTCATTTTGTGTTTTACCTTCATCTCCAGAGCCATGAGCGTTACTTTCAGGTGGGTATCCTCGGGCCTGCATCCTTCATACAATGGAGTAACTGCGTCTATCTTCAGTTGATCCAGCTTGGCTTTCTCTCGGGCGGCAGCTCTTGCGTTATCCGTCTGCTTGAGAAGCAGCTCTTGAATATGAGGGTACTGCACCCAGCCTCCATCGTCGTCTGCTCTGGCATCTTCATCTTCATGATCATGCCCTTCGTCTTGATCTTCCTCATCATCATGTACGACATCTTCTACCTGATGACTGTGTACAACATCACCGTCGTGATCATGTCCTGGAGATTCTTCGTCTTCTCGCCCGCCCTCGCCGCGGTGGTACTTGTCTTGTTGCCCTTCCTCATTTCTTGCCCGGCCCCCATGGACGACTTCATAGTCATCTTCATCACCTTGCCACCGATAGCCATCCATGAAACCACGCAAGAGCAGGTGGTCCGGCACCTGCCCGGAATCCGGGTCCGCAATAAGGCTCTTCAGCTTGCATCTTCGACACGGACATCTTATCTCCGTCTCGTTCTTTTGAAGCATCTCGGCCTTCGCGGAGCTCAAAAACCTATTCACGATGCCTTCGGTCATCGTGCGGACCATGGTCGCCTGCAGGGTAGAGCAAAACGATATTTTAGAACCAAGAAAAAATTTGGCATGACCTTCCCTAAAAATAGGACCAAAAAGAATGCATAGTGCCAAAATTCTTGCCGAAACAGAAATGAATCAACATTCCGGAAAAATATTGGCAACTATCGCATTTCAAATACCGGTACCTGCAAACACAAACATATATGCAACACCACAAACACATGCAACACCACAAACATACATAGATCTAGCTAGGCCACAAAAAGTGCATGTGCACGTTGTTGGAGCGAGCTAGGGAGAAAAAAAGTAGATCTACATCATGAAGATAGCTTTCCCCTTACTTATACCTATCAAAAAAGGTAATTTCACCACTTAATTTTGATGAATCTATGGTGGAAATGAGGTGAGGAGGAGGAGGCAGCCGAAAGCTTGGAGAAGGAGGTGGAGGGAATGAAGTGGGGAAAGTGGGTGGGTAGGTGTGGCTGTCCAAAATATCTTGTTGGGGTCGCAGGTTACTAATGGCGCACCACCTGCAAATGCGCCATTAGTAACCCTGGTTAATAATGGCGCACCTGCAGGTGGTGCGCCATTAGTAGTTTT
>NC_041390.1:399303400-399316601 GCF_002162155.2 Triticum dicoccoides | reverse complement strand
CTAATGGCGCACTTTTACAGGGTGCGCCATTAGTAGTTTAAACTAGTAATGGCGCACTGTGATGCGGTGCGCCATTAGTAGTTTTGCAAAAAAAAAAGAATAAAACAAAATTCAGTACTGGCGCACTCCCTGTCTGGTGCGCCATTACTAGTTAGAACTAGTAATGGCGCACTTCGATAGGATGCGCCATTAGTATGTATGTAAAAATGAAAAAAAATTATCACTAGTGGCGCACCTATTTTCTGGTGCGCCATTAGTGTCTTCCACACTAATGGCGCATCACCAACTGGTGCGCCATTAGTATATAGTAGTGGCGCACTACTTCCCTGGTGCGCCATTAGTGTCAATCCTATCTATAGCCCTTTTCGTAGTAGTGTGATTGTCAGTATCATGCACAAATGAGTTCTGAAGAGAGAATTTTATTGCTTTTTCTTGTCGGTTTTACTTGACAATTCAAAATTAACAAAGTAGAAGGAAATTAGCAAGGCAGCAGATAAAGGCGCTCCTTCCAAATGGAGGGCCTCTACAAATTGTACTCCTCCAGCCCCAAGATGATTTGCAAGACAACACATGCATAGACACTCAACGTAACTGTGTTGATGATGATCACGTCTCCCCTAGTGCACCATCACATGCGCTCCCTCTATGTTGGCACTGTTATATGTGGTTGCATGTTATGTATGATTTCTAGCTTGTATTGCTTCTAATTTTTTCGAATTCCATCTGCTTACTTTACACATTATACTTGTGAATAAGACACGTGTTCCTGTTTCTAGAACATACAATATCTGTCTATCACACCATGTTCTTACATCAAAGTACTACTATTGTGTAACCTGCAACAATCACTTATCATAAGACACGTTTGACTTGGGAGTGTGATATAGGTTACATTTCACATTCTTTTGTAGCTTGTACTACTTCTAATTTGTTGAAATGGCACTTATGACGAGATAGTTTTAACTTGGTAGAGTGATATTTGTTGCATCTTTCATATGGTATCTAGCTTTCATTGCTTCTTATTTGTTGAAATGCCTTCTTCTTAGTTTACACATCATAGCTGTGAATATGCAATGCTGTTCTTTTTTCTTACACATTCAATCGTCCTATCATGCGGCCGCCTTACATTAAAGTAGTGCTTGTTAGCATCCTGCATCAATGAGTTCTGAAAAGTGAATTTTTATTCATTTTTCTTGTGGGTTTGACTTGACAAGGCAATACAACTTAGAAAGAGGAAGGAAAAAAATAAGGCAGGGACTGATGGCGGTCTTCTGGCGAAGCCGACATCCCAGGTGCTTTCTCTAGCTTGGCAGTGTGATATTGTCTTGCATGTTGCATACGGTGTCTAGCTTGCATAACTTCTTATTTGTTGAAATGGCTTCTGCTTAGTTTACACAAAATGTTGTGAATATGCCATGCCGTCCTGTTTTCCGTACATATTCCATCCTGGTATCATGTGTTTGCCTTACATCTCGCATTCTTTTCTAGCTTGCACTACTTCTAATTTGTTGAAATGGCACTTATGACAAGACAGTTTTAACATGGTAGAGTGATATTTGTTGCATCTTTCACATGGTGTCTAGCTTTCATTGCTTCTAATTTGTTGAAATGCCTTCTGCTTAGTTTACACATCATAAGCTGTGAATATGCAATGTTGTGAATATGCAATGGCACTAATGATGAGAGACCTTTAACTTGGTAGTGTGATGTTTT
Source organism: Triticum dicoccoides (assembly GCF_002162155.2). Classification (NCBI taxonomy): domain Eukaryota; kingdom Viridiplantae; phylum Streptophyta; class Magnoliopsida; order Poales; family Poaceae; genus Triticum; species Triticum dicoccoides. The sequence goes on along the minus strand of NC_041390.1, from coordinate 399,314,888 downwards.
TTGCATCTTGCATATGATTTACTTCTTGTACTACTTCACATTTGTTTAAACGCCAGTTATGACGAGACACTATTAACTTGGCAGAGCGATATTTGTAGCATCTTTCATATGGTGTCTACCTTCCATTGCATTGCTTCTAATTTAGTGGAATGTCTTCTACTTAGTTTACACATCATAGTTCTGATTATCTCATGCCGTCCTGTTTTTCGTACATATTTCATCCTCCTATCATATGGTTGTCTAACATCAAAGTTCAGATCATCTATATCACACATCAATTTGTTCCGAAGAACTAAATTGTTATTCCTTTTTCTTGTCGGCTTGACTTAACATGGCATAGAGAAAGAGGAAGGAACACATAATAACAGGGGATGGTGCTAGTACTAAGGACACACGGAAATGGAAGCGGAAGAATCCTGCAGATTCTGCTGGTACTGATGGTGCAATAGAAGGTCAAAGTTCAGGGGAAAATTGTACAAACGGGGTATCCCATGCTACACGAGTTGCAGAACAAGCCAAACAGAAACCTATAGCTGCCACCAAACAAGCAGAGACAACCCTAGTTGTTGCAACACCTTCCATAGTATCACCAGCTGCACGAGTTACTCGTTCATCAACGCAGCTAGGAGCATGTTCCAAGCTCTCTTTCCACCTGACACTACTTCCGAAGCACTCTTGACACAAGACGAGTTGGCAAGATCAGATGAACTTTGTGAGCTTCAACATCAAGAAGGTAGTTGTTGGAGTCAAGTTACAGTTGCATACTTTATATGTAGTCTCACAGTTTGATGTACACTAACACTTCCTATGTTCGTTTTTGGACTAGCACCTAGGCGCAAGAGGAAAAAAACATCAGGGATAATGCTCGATAGGTTAACTAAATCTAGAGGAGGAAGAATGGAGATCCGTTTTGAGGCAGGTTTACAAAGGCCACGTGATGCTACAGAGTTAGCCAAGTTAGTATCAGAGGCAGCGGTTGCCGTTAGGTGTCATGTACGTATCCTCCCAACATGGATTCAGTACAAGAACAAAGACGAAACCCGGTTCAACACCTTCCTCGATCATTTATCTGTTAGTATGGTTATGCATGGAAACTAGTAATATCGTCTTTCTTTGTCCCATACTTTCTAGGTTGCTGATATTGAGACTCCCATAATTTTCAGCAGATGAGGTTCAAGTTGGATAGCCAAGATGATGCAACTAGACATGCTTGCACCCATGTTTTCAAGTCTTCTCTACGACAGTATTGGTATGACTTAAGGAAAACTCACTTTGAAGGCAAGGCTAACAGTGAACTTGCCCAAACATCTCAAGTGGAAAATATATCAGATGAAGACTAGAGAGGCCTCGTTAAACACTGGTCTAATCTAAAGTATTAGGTACGTTATATGTATGTGATCAGATCACATGTTGAACTCCTATTTGCGCATGTGTGACACCCCGGATGTAACTTGCCATATTTGTACTCCGACTCTTGCCATTTTCAGCTTTAAGTTATGAGATTTCCCTTCGTGATTGGGTTTTGTCTTCATTTTGCTTTTTGCTCATGTCATGCATTTCATATCATGTCATCATGTGCATCTCATTTGCATACGTGTTCGTCTCATGCATCCGAGCATTTTCCCCGTCGTCCGTTTTGCAATCCGACACTCCTACGTGCACTGGTGCACCCCTCTTCTCTCTTTTCATGAGCGGGTGTTAAACATTCTCGGAATGGACCGAGATTTGGAAAGCGGCCTTGGTACACCACCGGTAGACCGCCTGTCAAATTTCGTGTCATTTGGAGTCCGTTTGATGCTCCAACGGTTAACCGGGGAACCGTAAAGGCCTCTTGTGTGTTGCAGACCAACACCCCTCCAAAACTGCCCAATAACCCATCCAAACGACTCCCATGTCCTCCGTCGTCGGATCACGATCGCATGGTCGAAAACTACACTCCATTTGGACACTCGTACCTCCTCCTACCTATAAATAGGTGCCCTCCCCAAATTTTTCGCGCAGTCCAACCCTAGCCCCACTCCTCCTCGCCGCCGGACGCGTCCGGACCACGCCGGGCACGTCCATACGCCATCGCCCGGCGAACCAGCCACCGCCATGTGGCGTCCCCGCCCCACCAGCCGCCACGGCCTGCCGAGGCCCATCGCCGGCCCCCACGGGCCCAAGCCGCCCCACGCCCGATCTGTCTCCTCCGCCGCCGTGCTCCGCTCCCTGCTACCCGCGCCACGCCTACGCCACCTCACAGTCGCCTACTCCGGCCGCCGCCTCGCCGCCCTCCGCCGCCTCGCTCCGCCCGCAATGCCGGCGACCGCGCACCGCCTCCTCCCATCCCCGGCGAGCTCCGGCGTCCTCTCCTTCGCTCCGGCCGCCGTCCGCTTCATCCCCGGCAACTCCGGCCGTCCACCGGCGAGCCTCGATCCGCGAGCCCGAACCCTAGATCTGTTCACCCAAGGTCGTTTTTCCTCTAAGTCCTTTTTCTATGATGATTTTATGCCCTGTTCTTTGCATCATAACTCCATGACCGTAGCTTCGTTTCATGCGTATAATATATCAAAATGTTCATTGTGAGATGCTATTCATTTCATTCCGTTGTGGCATGCTTGTTTGAGTCCATCTTGATGCCCAAATCATTGATGCAAGAGTGCTATAAAATGTTTGCGATCCTGTTACTTAGTAGATTACGATGATTTGACATTTTTGTCACATTTGTTGTGTGCATCATATGGGCATGAGCTCTACATGTGTTTTGATCTATGCCATGCCATCTTTACAGGGGTGTTTGCCATGTATTTTTGTGATGAATGTGGTGACTAGAACAAGCATGCAAAGTAACCTTTGTGATATTGCTGATTTCCGGGACTTAGGATTTTGCTAAGTCCTTTTTCCTGCTGTTATTTTTATGCCATGTAAACATGATTCTACAGTGAGATCTATGATTGTTTTGAGTACCATCAGTAAGGACGTTTTGGACACATAGTTATGATATATCCATCAATGGCTGCTTGCAATTATGGAGTGCCCTAACATGTCTTAATCTTGCTCTACTTCTGCTATAAAATGTTCCTGGCAGATTGTTTACATGTTAATCAATTTTGCATTGGTTGTTGTTAGTGATCCATGCATGCTATGAACTTGCTCTTGCCATGGTTAGCTTCATGAACATGTAATCTTGCTGATGCTATGCTTGTTTTGTCATGCAATTCCTTGTGGTGAGAGATTTGAGCTCGCAAAGATGCCTTCATAATTCTGTTTATGCCATGCTCTGTTTTTCTGCTAAGTCTGAAACTGTTAATAAAACTTGCTATGTTTACATGAGTGTCATCATATCTTCTGTGCCTTTTTGGCTCATGATCAGTAAGGGACTTTTGTTCTATGCATTTAGTAGATTCAGGCCATGCCTTTGTTTGCTATGATATGTTCCTGTAGCATGTCGTTTTCTTGATCCAAACATTGCTTCATGATGTTATTCCTGGCATGTTAGTATTTTCACAAAGTCTGTAAGCTGATATCTTTTGCAGTTTTTCCATGCTTGTTTGAACCTGCTCTTTTGTGATTTAGCAGTAGCTCAGTGTTCATGTTTTGTCAAGCATCACTTGGACACCACTGCCATATGGTTTGTTGCTATGTTGGAATGCAGTAGCTTAGTTTCTTGTTGCATTCTAGTAGGCATCGTGCTGTTAATCGCAGAATTGTGCCATTATTGTTTTGCTTGCCATTTGCAAACCGTGCATCCGATTCTGGTGATATTTATATCGATTTTGACCGAAATCATCTCATCTTTCCAGCGTCACACTTGGTTTGCCAAGTTGATGCCTTAATCAAACTTTTCCTTCCGGAGCACGCATATGCATTGCATATCACATCTCGTATATCATGCCATGTTTTGCATCATGTTGATTGTGCATTGCACCGTGATTGATTGTTGTTCCTTTGCTTGTGTTCTTGCTTTGGGTAGAGCCGGGAGATGAGTACGTGATCAAGGAACCTGTTGAGTACGCTAACAAGGATAGAGCTTTCGTCAACTCTGAGAACTTTGCAGGCAAGATGACCATACCCTCGAAATCACTTCTATCTATGCTTGCTAGTTGTTCGCTCTATTGCTATGCCACGATACCTACCACTTGCTATATCATGCCTCCCATATTGCCATGTAAGGCCTCTAACGCACCTTTCCAAGCAAACCGTTGTTTGGCTATGTTACCGCTTTGCTCAGCCCCTCTTATAGCGTTGCCAGTTGCCGGTGCAGATGGAGTTTGTTCCATGTTGGAACATGGATATTGTTGGGATATCATTATTATATCTTGTTTTACTTTAATGCATCTATATACTTGGTAAAGGGTGGAAGGCTAGGCCTTATGCCTGGTGTTTTGTTCCACTCTTGCCGCCCTAGTTTCCGTCATACCGATGTTATGTTCCTTGATTATGCGTTCCTTACGCGGTTGGGTGATAATGGGAACCCCTGGACAATTTGCCTTGAATAAAACTCCTCCAGCAAGGCCCAACCTTGGTTTTACCATTTGCCACCTAAGCTTTTTCCCATGGGTTCCGCGGACTCAAGGGTCATCTTTATTTTAAACCCCTGGGCCAGTGCTCCTCTGAGTGTTGGTCCAAACTAGAGCACCATGAGGGACCGTCCCTTGGCAACTTGGGTTATGTTGGGACATGTACGCTTAGCTTATCCGGTGTGCCCTGAGAACAAGATATGTGCAGCTCCTATCGGGATTTGTCGGCATAGTCGGGTGGTCTTACTGGTCTTGTTTTACAATTGTCAAAATGTGTTGTAACCGGGATTCCGAGACTGATCGGGTCTTCCCGGGAGAAGGAATATCCTTCGTTGACCGTGAGAGCTTGTGATGGGCTAAGTTGGGACACCTGCAGGGTTTTGAACTTTCGAAAGCCATGCCCGCGGTTATGGGCAGATGGGAATTTGTTAATATCCAGTTGTAGAAAACTTGACACTTAACTTAATTAAAATGAATCAACCGCGTGTGTAGCCATGATGGTCTCTTTTCGGCAGAGTCCAGGAAGAGAACACGGTCTCGTCTTATGCTTGAACGTAAGTAGCTTCAGGATCACTTTTTGATCATTATTTGCTTCTCGACCGTGCTTTGCTTCTCTTCTTGCTCTCACTTGCGTAAGTTAGCCACCATATATGCTTAGTGCTTTGCTGCAGCTCCACCTACTACCCCTTTCCTGCCTTTGAGCTTAAATAGTATTGATTGAAAGGGTGTGAGATTGCTGAATCCCCGTGACTCACAGATACTTCCAAACAGATGCAGGTGCCGACGATGCCAGTGCAGGGGACGCTACCGAACTCAAGTGGGAGTTCGACGAGGATTCGGGGCGTTACTATGTTTCCTTTTCGGATGTTCAGTAGAGGAGCCCAGTTGGGACGATCGGGGATCTAGCATTTGGGGTTGTCTTTCTTTATTTTGGTTCCGTAGTCGGACCTTGATTGTATTCTGGATGATGTATATCTATTTATGTATTGTGTGAAGTGGCGATTGTAAGCCGACTCTTTATCCCTTTCTTATTCAGTACATGGGATGTGTAAAGATTACCCCTCTTGCGACAGACCAACCATGCAGCTATGCCACTAAGTCGTGCCCCGACACGTGGGAGATATAGCCGCATTGTGGGTGTTACAAGTTGGTAATCAGAGCCTTCCCCGACTTAGGAGCCCCCTGCTTGATTGGTCGCTGACGTTGTTGAGTCTAGAACAGAATGTTTTGAGTCTTAGGATTATATATATCAGAGAGTAGGATTATTTTTACTCCTCAGTCCCTTCGTCGCTCGTGTGAGGCCTCCTAACGTAGAGTTTTGACTCTTCTCTCCTCAAATTTCACTAATTTTTTTAGGATCACGCGGGTATCTTGGAATCGTTCCGATGGTTTTGTGACGAGAACATTGTTCTTGGTGCCTCCTACCATTTAGGGGTTGTGGCAGTGTCCTGGGGAGTTGAGCTCTGAGGTGTTGTCGTCACAATTTTATCGTTGCAGTTTTGGAATACCTGAGTTCGCGACATCAAAAATCTCTTTTATGCAGTTGTTGGTGAGATAACCTCGACGCCACCCAGTACTGGGGCGGTAGTTCGGGAGTATTGCCATAACTCATATAACAGATGCTTTTCGAAGGTTGAGGTAAATGATTTCCAAAGGTTTCTTGGTTATGTGTTGAAGGATGGATACAACTAGATGTAGGATTTGCTAGTTTTGGGTGAGATATTATGCTTCCCCTGTATCCCCAACACCTGATTGCATAACCAGAAAGTTTCGGGAGTTTCATAGGTGGGAATTCATGTAGCTCTAGTATTTCTTCCTGCAGATACTTGGTTTCTGATTGGGTAATCCTTACCACTTATTTGTTCATATCCGTACCTAGTTGCTTTATTTCATCTACCTTTATTTAAGTGGCTTCTCAACTTTATGGAAGTGTGATGATTTACTATGGAATTCATTCGTTCATTCTTGTTTGAATGTTAAGGCTATATGTTGCAATTTCGATCCATTGATTCAGCTTGAATATATGTCTTTCAAGATGCTAATGAATGTCAACCTCTTCAGGATGGCTCCTCCAACACATCAGAATCCGAACCCTACGCCACCACCTCCGCCTCCGGAGGCTTGGCAAGCTATCATGGCAGCCACCAAAGCCAACACTCAGATGCTTTTGCAACTCTTGCAAGAGCGCAACCAAGGGCAAGGCAACCAAGGAAATCAAGGCCAAGGCAACAATCAGCCTCAATTTGCTACCCTCAATCAGTTCCTCGCAAACCATCCGAAGTCCTTCAGTAACTGTGTCGAGGCCACAGACGCCGACGACTGGCTTGTGGATATCTGCAAACATTTTGAGTGTAGCAATGTCAGGCCTGTGGACTTTGTCAAGTTTGCTTCGTTCCAACTCAAAGACCAAGCTGCCGAGTGGTATCAACAATACAGAGATTCCAGAGGAGGTCGTGTGATTACCTGGGATGATTTCCGCCGAGACTTCAAAACTCATCACATTCCACAAAGTGTTGCTGAGAGTAAGCGTGGGGAGTTCTGCAATCTTAAGCAAGGCAGCATGTCCGTGTATCAATACAATATCTCGTTTCAGAAACTCGCTCGCTTTGCTAAACAAGATGTCCCTAATGAAAAGAGCATGATTTATCAATTTAGAGGTGGCCTCAGAGAAGATCTGCAATTAGCTCTCGTGTTTCTTGAGCCGACTAAGTATGATGAATTCTACAACATGGCACTAAAGCAAGAAGCCGCTCAGATTAAGTGTGATGCTTCTAAGAAGAGAGTCAGGGATGCAGCTCAATCTTCTTCTTCAAATCAAGTGGCACCTAAGCAACAGAAGTTCTGGTTGCCTCCTCCTCCTTCGTTCCGTCAGCCCTACCAGCAGAAGAGTAAAGGTGGCAATGGATCTTCCCACCCACCCAACCCAGGCTATCAGAACAAAGATCAGTCTCATACTCCAAGGTCAAGTGCTCCTTATCACCGTCCGCTCTCAGAAGTTACTTGCAGCAAGTGTTAATAGAAAGGGCACTATGCAAACAAGTGCTTCAACCAAAGGCGCCTTCCGCCTCCTCCTCTTGTCAGATCTACCAGCAATGCAGTGGTCAAGCATAACCGCAAGCATGCTAAGGTCAACATGATGAATGTAACTCAGGCAGAGGACTCTTCAGAAGTGATCATGGGTAACTTTCCAGTTAACTCTATTCCTGCAAAAGTCCTTTTTGACACTGGTGCATCGCATTGTTTCATGTCAAGATCATTTGTTTCAAAGCATGACTTTGTTTCGGAAATGTTGGGTAAACCCATGGGAGTGATTTCTCCAGGCAAGTCTATGAGGGCTACAACGATGATCCCATATGTTTCCATCAAGATGGGCGACTATAGATTTCTGTCTTCTCCAATGGTTCTTGGTGACTCGGATATTGATATAATTCTCGGACTGGCTTTCTAAGCACAAGGCTCAGCTTGATTGTGCTGCCAGGCAAATTCAATTGACGCACTATTCTGAGGATGTGATCATCTATGCCGCTCGTGACGATACCATTCGACTATTTTCTCTCAATGAGAAGGGCGAGTTGAATGCCAGCTCTCATATTCCACTCGTTTGTAAATATCAAGACGTCTTTCCAGAAGAGCTTCCAGGAATGCCTCCTCACCGGCCAGTTGAATTCGGTATCGATCTTGAGCCTGGCATGGAACCTGTTTGCAAGCGTCCTTATAAGCTTGGACCAGAAGAGTTGAAGGAGTTGAAGAAACAACTCGATGAACAAGGGCGCATGGGTCTGATCAGACCGAGTTCATCTCCATGGGGTTGTGGTGTTCTTTTTGTCAAGAAGAAGGATGGTACGGAATGACTCTGCGTTGACTAACGTCCATTGAACAAGAAGACAATAAAGAACAAGTATCCACTTCCCAACATCAATGAGCTATTCGAGCAACTTAAAGGTGCTCAAGTATTCTCCAAGCTTGACCTCCGCATGGGTTATCATCAGATTCGCATTCATGAACAAGATATCCCCAAGACAACATTCAGAACAAGCTATGGTTCTTATGAATATACTGTCATGTCTTTCGGCCTTGTCAATGCTCCTCCAACGTTCTCTCGCATGATGAACTTCATCTTCAACCCTTACACAAATGATTTCATCTTGGTGTATCTCGATGATATTTTGGTCTTTTCCAAGAATAAGGAGGATCATGCAAAGCATTTGAGATTGGTACTCGACAAACTCAGAGAGCATCAATTCTATGCGAAGTTTTCCAAGTGTGAGTTCGGGCTTGACGAAGTTCTTTACCTTGGTCATATCATCTCCGCCAAAGGCATCGCCGTTATCCCTGCAAGGTCTCGGTGCTATGTTAATGCAAGAGAAGAAAGTTGTGTCTTATACCTCTCTCTAGTTGAAGCCCAACGAAAATAACTACCCCACTCATGACCTCGAGTTGGCGGCAGTTGTCCATGCATTATTAATGTGGAGACATCTCTTGTTGGAAAGGAAAGTGGACATCTTCACTGATCATAAGAGCCTCAAGTACATCTTAACCCAAACCAACCTCAACCTCAGGCAGACTCGTTGGGTCAAAATGATTCAAGAATACAATCCGAGTATTGAATATACTCCAGGGAAGGCCAATCTCATTGCAGATGCTTTGAGAAGGAAGGCTTACTACAACAACTTAATTCTCAAGCCCTTCCAACTGGATCTTTGTGAAGCTTTCCGCAAACTGAACCTCCAAGTTGTTCCTCAAGGCTTTCTTGCCAACCTCCAAGTCTCTCCTACTTTGGAAGATCAAATTCATGAGGCACAACTTCTTGATGCCATGGTGAAGAAGGTGAAAAATGGGATTGCCAAGAGCCAACCCAAGTACAAGTGCTATCGCATTGATGACAAAGACACTCTATTCTTCGAGGATCGAATTGTGGTTCCTAAAGGTGATCTACGGAAAGTCATTATGAACGAGGCGCATAATTCCCTTCTATCCATTCATCCTGGAAGTACAAAGATGCACCATGACCTCAAGCAGTCGTATTGGTGGACTCGAATGAAGCGAGAAATTGCTCAATTCGTGAATGAATGTGATGTCTGCAGAAGGGTGAAAGCAGAACACCAACGGCTAGCTGGTCTCCTCCAACCTCTTGCTATTCCAGAACGGAAGTTTGACCATATTGAGATGGAATTCGTAACTGGATTTCCCAAGTCCAAGCATGGAAACGATGCTATCTTTGTCGTCATCGACAAGCTTACAAAAGTGGCTCATTTGCTTCCAATCAAAGAATCTATCACAGCAGCTCAGCTGGCAGAGCTATATACCTCCATGATTTTCTCCTTGCATGGCATTCCACAATTAATATCTTCAGATCGTGGAAGCATCTTCACTTCTAAGTTCTGGGACTCCTTCCAGAAGGCCATGGGCACCAAAATTCGCTTCAGCACAGCCTTCCATCCTCAAACTAGTGGCCAAGTCGAGCGAGTCAATCAAATCCTTGAAGATATGCTCAGGGCTTGTGTCATTTCTTTCGGTATGAAGTGGGAAGATTGTCCTCCATATGCCGAGTTCTCCCACAACAACAGTTTCCAAGCGAGTTCGGGCAAAGCCCCATTCGAGATTCTCTATGGCAGAAAGTGTCGTACTCCTCTTAACTGGTCAAAGACTGGTGAACGCCAACTTCTTGACAATGACTTAATCACAGAGGTTGAAGAAATGTGTAAAGTCATCCGTGAAAATCTCAAAGCCACGCAATCGCGCCAGAAGAGTTACTATGATAGCAAGCACTGTGACTTGGCTTTCGAGTTCGGAGACCATGTCTACCTCCGTGTCTCTCCAATGAAAGGTACTCATCGCTTCGGTATCAAAGGGAAGCTTGCCCCTAGATACGTGGGTCCTTTCAAGATCATTGGCAAAAGAGGCGATCTTGCCTATCAACTTGAGCTTCCATCCAACTTCAAAAATGTGCACGATGTGTTTCACGTGTCACAGCTTCACAAGTGCTTTAAGACTCCTAAGTGCACCATCAACTTCGAAGAGATTGATCTCCAAGAAGATCTGTCTCATCGTGAGCATCCCATTGCTATTCTTGAAGAAACCGAGCGCAAGACTCGCAACAAGTCTATCAAATTCCTGAAAGTGAAGTGGTCACATCATTCCGACCGAGAAGCCACCTGGGAACTCAAGGACCACCTCCGTTTCGAATATCTAGAGTTCTTTCAGTCCTAGATCTCGGGACGAGATCCTTTCGTAGTGCTGGAGTGTTGTAACACCCGGATGTAACTTGCCATATCTTTACTCCGACTGTTGCCATTTTCGGCTTTAAGTTATGAGATTTCCCTTCATGGTTGGGTTTTGTCTTCGTTTTGCTTTTTGCTCATGTCATGCATTTCATATCATGTCATCATGTGCATCTCATTTGCATACGTGTTTGTCTCATGCATCCGAGCATTTTCCCCGTTGTCCGTTTTGCAATCCCACACTCCTACGTGCACCGGCGCACCACTCTTGTCTCTTTTTGTGAGCGGGTGTTAAACATTCTCGGAATGGACCGACATTTTCAAAGCGGCCTTGCTACACCACCGGTAGACCGACTGTCCAATTTTGTGTCATTTGGAGTCTGTTTGATGCTCCAACGGTTAACCGAGGAACCATCAAGGCCTCTTGTGTGTTGCAGCCCAACACCCCTCCAAAATGGCCCAATAACCCATCCAAACCACTCCCAAGTCCTCCGTCATCGGATCACGATCGCGTGGTCGAAAACTACACTCCATTTGGAGACTCCTACCTCCTCCTACCTATAAATAGGTGCCCTCACCAAATTTTTCGCGCAGTCCAACCCTAGACCCGCTCCTCCTCGCTGTCGGACGCGTCCGGACCATGCCGGACACGTCCTTCTGCCGTCGCCCGGCGAACCAGCCGCCGCCATGTGGCGTCCCTGCCCCGCCAGCCGCCGCGGCCCGCCGAGGCCCATCACTGGCCCCCGCAGGCCCGAGCCGCCCCGCGCC
>NC_041390.1:399261902-399303070 GCF_002162155.2 Triticum dicoccoides | reverse complement strand
GTGCGCCGCTCCACACCGCCCATGCCGCGCCTACGCCACCTCGCCGTCGCCTGCTCCAGCCGCCGCCTCGCCGCCCTCCGCTGCCTCGCCTCCCTGCGCCGCCCGCAGCGCCGGCGACCGCGCACTGCCTCCTCCCTTCCCCGACGAGCTCCGGCGTCCTCTCCTCCGCTCCGGCCGCCATCCGCTTCGTCCCCGACAACTCCGGCCGTCCACCGGCGAACCTCGATCCACGAGCCTGAACCCTAGATTTGTTCACCCGAGGTCGTTTTTCCTCTTATGTCCTTTTTCTGTGATGATTTTATGCCCTGTTCTTTGTATCATAACTCCATGACCGTAGCTCCATTTCATGCGTATGGTATATCAAAATGTTCATTGTGAGATGCTCTTCATTTCATTCCATTGTGGCATGCTTGTTTGAATCCATATTGATGCCCAAATCATTGATGCAAGAGTGCTATAAAATGTTTGCTCCTGTTACTTAGCAGATTATGATGATTTGGCATTTTTGTCACATTTGTTGTGTGCATCATATGGGCATGAGCTCTACATGTGTTTCGATCTATGCCATGCCATCTTTACAGGGGTGTTTGCCATGTATTTTTCTGATCAATGTGGTGACTAGCACAAGCATGCAAAGTAGCCTTCATGATATTGCTGATTTATGGGACTTAGGATTTTGCTAAGTCCTTTTTCCTGCTATTATTTTTATGCCATGTAAACATGATGCTACAGTCAGATCCATGATTATTTTCAGTACCTTCAGAAAGGATTTTTTGGACATATGGTTATGATATATCCATCCATGGCTCTGTTTGAAATTATGGAGTGCACTAACATGTCTTAATCTTGCTCTACTTTTGCTATAAAATGTTCCTGGCAGATTGTTTACATGTTAATCAATTTTGCCATGGTTGTTGTTAGTGATCCATGCATGCTATGAACTTTTTATTGCCACTTTTACCTTAATGGACATGTCATCTTGCTGATGCTATGCTTGTTTTGTCATGCAATGCCTTGTGGTGAGTGATTTGCGCTCGCAAAGATGCCTTCATAATTCTTTTTATGTCATGCTCTGTTTTTCTGCAAAGTCTAAAACTATTAATAAAACCTGCTATGTGTACATGAGTGTCATCATATCTTCTGTGTCTTTGTGGCCCATGATCAGTAAGGGACTTTTGTTCTATGCATTTAGTAGATTCATTCCATGCCTTTGTTTGCTAAGATATGTTCCTGTAGCATGTTGTTTGCCTGCTCTAAACATTGCTTCATGATGTTATTCCTGGCATGTTAGTATTTTCACTAAGTCTGTGAAGTTGATATCTTTTGCACTTTTGCCATGCTTGTTTGAACTTGCTCTTGTGTGATTTAGACATAGCTCAGTGTTCATGTTTTGTCAAGCATCACTTTTACATCACTGCCATACGCTTTGTTGCTATGTTGGAGTGAAGTTGCCCAGTTTCTTGTTGCATTCTAGTAGGCATCGTGCTGTTAATCATAGAATTGTGCCATTATTGTTTTGCTTGCCATTTGCAAACCGTGCATCCAATTCCGGTGATCTTTATATCGATTTCAACCGAAATAATCTCATCTTTCCAGAGGCACACTTGGTTTTCCAAGTTGATACCTTGATCAAACTTTTCCTTCTGGAGCATGCATATACATTGCATATCACATCTCGCATATCATGCCATGTTTTGCATCATGTTTATTGTGCATTGCACCGTGATTGATTGTTGTTCCTTTGCTTGTGTTCTTTGTTTGGGTAGAGCCGGGAGACGAGTACGTGATCGAGGAACCCGTTGAGTATGCTAACGAGGATCAAGCTTTCGTCAACTCTGAGAACTTTGCAGGCAAGATGACCATACCCTCGAAATCACTTCTTTCTTTGCTTGCTAGTTGTTCGCTCTATTGCTATGTCGCGATACCTACCATTTGCTATATCATGCCTCCCATATTTCCATGTCAAGCCTCTAACCCACCTTTCCTAGCGAACCGTTGTTTGGCTATGTTACCGCTTTGCTCAGCCCCACTTATAGCGTTGCTAGTTGTAGGTGAAGATGGAGTTTGTTCCATGTTGGAACATGGATATTGTTGGGATATCATTATTATATCTTTTTTTACTTTAATGCATCTATATACTTGGTAAAGGGTGGAAGGCTCGACCTTATGCCTGGTGTTTTGTTCCACTCTTGCCGCCCTAGTTTCCGTCATACCGGCGTTATGTTCCTTGATTTTGCGTTCCTTACGCGGTTGGGTGATAATGGGAACCCCTTGACAGTTCGCCTTGAATAAAACTCCTCCAGCAAGGCCCAACCTTGGTTTTACCATTTGTCACCTAAGCCTTTTCCCTTGGGTTCCGCGGACTCAAGGGTCATCTTTATTTTAAACCCCCGGGCCAGTGCTCCTCTGAGTGTTGGTCCAAACTAGAGCACCGTGCAGGACCGTCCCTTGGCAACTTGGGTTATGTTGGTACCTGTACGCTTAGCTTATCCGGTGTGCCTGAGAACGAGATATGTGCAGCTCCTATCGGGATTTGTCGGCACAGTCGGGCGGTCTTGCTAGTCTTGTTTTACAATTGTCGAAATGTCTTGTAACCGGGATTCTGAGGCTGATCGGGTCTTCCCGGGAGAAGGAATATCCTTCGTTGACCGTGAGAGCTTGTGATGGGCTAAGTTGGGACACCCCTGCAGGGTTTTGAACTTTCGAAAGCCATGCCCGGGGTTATGTGCAGATGGAAATTTGTTAATATCCGGCTGTAGAAAATTTGACACTTAACTTAATTAAAATGAATCAACCGCGTGTGTAGCCGTGATGGTCTCTTTTCGGCGGAGCCCGGGAAGAGAACACGGTCTCGTGTTATGCTTGAACGTAAGTAGCTTCAGGTTCACTTCTTGATCACTATTAGCTTCTCGACCGTGCTTTGCTTCTCTTCTCGCTCTCGTTTGCGTAAGTTAGCCACCATATATGCTTAGTGCTTTGCTGCAGCTCCACCTCACTACCCCTTTCCTACCTTTAAGCTTAAATAGTCTTGATCGCGAGGGTGTGAGGTGCCGAGTCCCCGTGAATCACAAATATGTCCAAACAGATGCAGGTGCCGATGATGCCAGTTCAGGGGACGCTACCGAACTCAAGTGGGAGTTCGACGAGGATTCGGGGCGTTACTATGTTTCCTTTCCGGATGATCAGTAGAGGAGCCTAGTTGGGACGATCGGGGATCTAGCATTTGGGGTTGTCTCTCTAATTTTTGGTTCCATAGTCGGACCTTGATTGTATTCTGGATGATGTATGTCTATTTATGTATTGTGTGAAGTGGCGATTGTAAGCCGACTCTTTATCCCTTTCTTATTCAGTAGAAGGAAATTACTTTTCTAACTCCGACCCGTGAAACCTACCGGCCCGACGTCCAAAGGTCTAAACCGGGGTAGGTTCGTAGCTTCATCTAGACGCCATGCAACGGCCTCCGAAAAACATTCATACACAATGGCCGCCTAAGCACACATGTGCACGGATGAAATCGCTCCCGCCCACTATTTGGGACACCTAGGATTACCATCCTACCCCCGACCCACAATAGGTCCGAAATTTAAGAGGGGGGCAAAGTTTGTACTTTCTCCAAATTTCAAACAAGCGCGTCCCATATGTTCACAAAAACCAAAACAAGCGCGCATTAGACCAAAACATGGTTCTCCCTTAGCTCCTCCCGCCCCCTGTCCGATTCCCCATTCGTACTCCGTGGGCGCCAAAACTACCTCTCCACCAGCCACGAAACCTCGGCGTTCTCCGTCCGCCACCCCATCCCACCCATCAACCACCGCCCTCCTCCATCATGCCAGAGCCGATACCCCGACGTCGTCATCCACCGGAACCACAACCGCAACGCCCTCTACGGCTAGTAGTTGAACCCGAGGCCAAGCTATCTGTACCCGAGCCAGTTCAACCACGCCGTCCTGGCCTCACCACTGCCGCTCCAACTTCTCCACCGTCCACCACACCGGAGCTGTTCCCTCTACACCTTCCTTTGCCGTCTCGGATCTGCTTCCCCTCTGCCGATAGACGACCATAGCAACATAGTCAACAATTTGGCCATGGGTTCGTCCAAGGCTCGACCCTCCTCCAAACCACAATCTTACGTGTCTGCTTGCACAGTATTCATCCCGTAGAAGACACTAGTTGATCACTTCTTCTTGATACTAGATGTTCCTAGTAACTCGTGATGGACAAGGTTTATCCTCATATACTATTTCACCTTAGCTAGAGGTTTGTTGCCCCCTGGATTTCAATTCCTGGTCAGTTGATTCCCAATTAAAGGAAGCATTCCCTAGCGTAACAGGTGCTAGTCCGCCTATTACGCCAGGGAAGCAGCGCCTCGGTATTTATCTTAGGGGTGTGTGGGGCCTAGGAGCTGTTGGTGCCTGATCTGGAGGTCGGACAGGATTAAAGGGATGGCCGGGGGCGCTGCCAAGCACGACTATGGTGTGAGGTGGAGGGGAGGGCGGGGCGGTGAAGGCAGGGGTCTGGGCCGGTGGTCGTTGGCGGTTCGAGAAAGATTTTCAACAGTGATTGGCGGGAGGTAGACGAAGGCCATCTGCTCGTTCCTTATAGATCGGACGGTTCATAAAAAATCGACTGACCTATTTATTTTTATTCGATATTATTTTGATAGGACCACATGTGGTGGTGTGCTGGAGGAGTACCTGCATTTCTCAGCCATCCCTGTGCTCATATATTACAAAATCATTCGGAGTAGAATCTAATTTTGTTTGCCATGCAATGTTGTAGAGCTATCATATGTCTTCTGTCATTTATTTTTCAGCCACCTGCTATCTTCTACATTTACAGTGAACTAGTTCTGCACACACTTCACCCATACTCTCACTATTGTGTTTTTATGCAAGGGTATTTCAGACTCTGCCTTGACAGAAGCAAAAAAGAAAAGAGAGAAGTCGCTCCTGCTTGCTTTGCGGGAAGGCAAGACACGTGTCTGCTCTTTAAAGGTTGGATGTTCAACAGATGGAGATGGTAAACGTAGCTCTGGAGTTGATGATCTCTCCCACCGTGAACCACCATCCCAGGTGCTTGCTTTAACTTCGCGGTTTCATATGTGGTTGCATGTTCCATATTGTGTCCAGCTTGTATTCGAAAGGCCAAAGTCGCTCTTTATTAAGATAAGGAAAGATATGTTTTACATGAACCACCATCGTGGGAGCACCAAAAGACAACTAGCTAGTCAGGGCACTGGCCGAGCCAGTGGCAAGCCCAACACAGGCATGCATCACCTGGAAGCCAACTAAAAAGCCACGATGGTGGAGAAGTGATACGTCTCCGTCATATCTACTTTTCCAAACACTTTTGCCCTTGTTTTGGACACTAACTTGTATGATTTGAATGGAACTAACCTGGACTGACGCTGTTTTCAGCAGAATTGCCATGATGTTGTTTTATGTGCAAAAAACAGAAGTTCTCGGAATGACCTGAAACTCCACGGAATATCTTACAATAAATAATAAAAAATCCTCGCCAAAGATGAAGACCAGGGGCCCACACCCTTGCCACGAGGGTGGGGGCGCCACCCCCCCCTAGGGTGCGCCCCTACCTCGTGGGCCCCCTGGAGACCTCCCGACTCCAACTCCAACTCTATATAACTGCTTTCGGGGAGAGACAATTCAGAGAGAAGAAATCATCGCGATTTACAATACGGAGCCACCACCAAGCCCTAAAACCTCTCGGGAGGGCTGATCTGGAGTCCGTTCGGGGCTCCGGAGAGGGGGATTCGTCGCCGTCGTCATCATCGACCATCCTCCATCACCAATTTCATGATTCTCACCGTCGTGCATGAGTAATTCCATCATAGGCTTGCTGGACGGTGATGGGTTGGATGAGATTTATCATGTAATCGAGTTAGTTTTGTTAGGGTTTGATCCCTAGTATCCACTATGTTCTGAGATTGATGTTGCTATGACTTTGCTATGCTTAATGCTTGTCACTAGGGCCCGAGTGCCATGATTTCAGATCTGAACCTATTATGTTTTCATCAATATATGAGTGTTCTTGATCCTATCTTGCAAGTCTATAGTCACCTATTATGTGTTATGATCCATTAACCCCGAAGTGACAATAATCGGGATACTTACCGGTGATGACCGTAGTTTGAGGAGTTCATGTATTCACTATGTGCTAATGCTTTCTTCCGGTTCTCTATTAAAAGGAGGCCTTAATATCCCTTCGTTTCCATTAGGACCCCGCTGCCACGGGAGGGTAGGACAAAAGATGTCATGCAAGTTCTTTTCCATAAGCACATATGACTATATTCAGAATACATGCCTACATTACATTGACGAATTGGAGCTAGTTCTGTGTCACCCTATGTTATGACTGTTACATGATGAACCACATCCGACATAATTATCCACCATTGATCCGATGCCTACGAGTTTTCCATATACTGGTTTACGCTTATTTACTTTTCCGTTGCTATTGTTACAATCACTACAAAATACCAAAAACATTACTTTGCTTTCGTTACTCTTTTGTTACCGTTACCATCACTGTCATATTACTTTGCTACTAAACACTTTGCTGCGGATACTAAATTTCCAGGTGTGGTTGAATTGACAACTCAGCTGCTAATACTTGAGAATATTCTTTGGCTCCCCTTGTGTCGAATCAATAAATTTGGGTTGAATACTCTACCCTCGAAAGCTGTTGCGATCCCCTATACTTGTGGGTCATCAAGACTAATTTGTGGCGCCGTTTCCGGGGAGCATAGCTCTATTCTTTGATTCACTTGGGATTATATCTGCTAGACACTATGAAGAACTTGAAAGACGCTAAGAGAACAATTTATCCCTCAACTACGAGGGGAGGTAAGGAACTGCCATCTAGCTCTCCACTTGATTCAGCTTCTGTTTTGAGTAAGCTTGCGACACCTAAACCCGCTTCTCCTATTCGTTCCGATATGTCGCATGTTATTGATGATGCTACTTCTGCTATACATGATACTTATGATGAAACTACTTCTATGCTTGATACTACTATGACACTTAGTGATTTTCTCGAGGAACGAATTGCTAGGGCTAGAGAGATTGAAAATATTGAATCTAATTATGAAGATGCAAGTGATGATGAAAAATCACTTGTTATTCCTGAGGGTTATTTATTTGATCAAGAAGCTTCTTTAGCTATTTTAGCTTGCAAAGATAGATATGAACTCAAAAGGTTATTAGCTAAATGGAATAAGCAATCTCTAAATGCTAGGATGAGACCTGACCCTGCTTTTGCCACTTCACCTATCTGTGTTGCTGATAAGGATTATGAATTCTCCGTTGATCCTGATATAATTACTTTGGTTGAATCTGATCCTTTTCATGGCTATGAATCTGAAACTGTTGTGGCACATCTTACTAAATTAAATGATATAGCTACCCTGTTCACTAATAATGAGAGATCTTGCTACTTTTATATCCTTAAAATATTTCCGTTCTCATTAAAGGGTGATGCTAAGATATGGTTTAATTCTCTTGATCCTGGTTGTGTGCGTAGTCCCCAGGATATGATCTATTACTTCTCTGCTAAATATTTCCCTGCTCATAAGAAACAAGCTGCTTTAAAGGAAATATACAACTTTGTGCAAATTAAAGAAGAGAGTCTCCCACAAGCTTGGGGGAGGCTTCTCAAGTTACTTAATGCTTTGCCTGATCATCCTCTTAAGAAAAATGAAATGCTTGATATCTTTTATAATGGACTAACCAATGCTTCCATAGATTACCTGGATAGTTGTGCTGGTTTTCTTTTCAGGGAAAGAACACCGGATGAAGCTGAAATCTTATTGAACAATATGTTGACAAATGAAAATAATTGGGCACCTCCTAAGCCAGCTCCTACTCCAATTAATGATCCTATTCCTAAACCAACTCCGAAGAAGAGGGGTATTCTATTTCTCAGTCCCAAAGATATGCAAGAGGCAAAGAAATCTATGAAAGAAAAAAGTATTAAAGCTAAAGATGTTAAGAATTTACCTCCTATTGAAGAAATACATGGTCTTAATTTACCGCCTATTGAAGAAACATATGATCTTAATCCTTTATTTATTGAAGTACCTCCAGACCTCGATAACCCGACATAGGTAGTAAAGGTAAATTCTCTCTATAGATATGATAAAGCTGAAATCCCATTTACTAAAATTGCTAGCCCATGCTTAGATGAGTTTGATAAATTTATGGCTAAGCAAGAAGACTTTAATGCTTATTTTGGTAGACAATTGAAGTACAATTCAAATATGCTTGGACACTTGGGTGATTATATGGCTAATGTCAAAGGTGAACTTAAACTTATTAGTAAACATGCTTCTATGGTTACCACTCAAGTAGAACAAGTACTTAAAGCTCAAAAGGAATTGCTCAATGAGATGAATAGTAAGAAAAATGATTATGTTGTTAAAGTGGCTACTAGAACTGGTAGAATGACTCAGGAACCTTTGTATCTTGAAGGACACACTAAGAGAATTGAGCAAGATTCTCAGAGAAATAAAATTTATGCACCTAGTTCTTCTAAAAAGAAGAAAAAGAAAAATGATAGAACCGTGCAAACTTCTAGTGAACCTATTGCTTAGCCACCTGATAATCCAAATAATATATCTATGCCTGATGCTGAAACACAATCTGGCAATGAACATGAACCTAATGAAAATGTTAATGATGATGTTCATAATAATGCTCAACCCAGTAATGATAATGATGTAGAAATTGAACCTGTTGTTGATCTTGATAACCCACAATCAAAGAATCAACATTATGATAAGAAAGACTTTGTTGCTAGGAAACATGGTAAAGAAAGAGAGCCTTGGGTTCAGAAACCCATGCCTTTTCCTCCCAAACCATCCAAGAAAAAGGATGATGAGGATTTTGAGCGCTTTGCTGAAATGATTAGACCTATCTTTTTGCGTATGCGATTAACTGATATGCTCAAAACCAATCCTTATGCTAAGTACATGAAAGATATTATTACAAATAAAAGAAAGATACCAGAAGCTGAAATTTCCACCATGCTTGCTAATTATACTTTTAAGGGTGGAATACCAAAGAAACTTGGAGATCCGGGAGTACCTACTATACCATGCTCCATTAGAAGAAACTATGCTAAAACTGCTTTATGTGATCTTGGAGCCGGTGTTAGTGTTATGCCTCTCTCTTTATATCATAGACTTGATTTGAATAAGTTGACACCTACTGAAATATCTTTGCAAATGGCTGATAAATCAACTGCTATACCTGTCGGTATTTGTGAGGATGTGCCTGTTGTGGTTGCAAACGTTACTATTTTAACGGACTTTGTTATTCTTGATATTTCCGAGGAAGATATTATGTCTATTATTCTTGGAAGACCTTTTCTTAATACTGCAGGGGCTGTTATTGATTGCAACAAAGGCAATGTCACTTTTCATGTTAATGGTAATGAGCATTCGGTACACTTTCCGAGGAAACAACCTCAAGTTCATATTATCAATTCTATCAGAAGAATTCCATCGAAGCATATTCCTACCATCAAGAAGAAATATGATATACTTATTATTGGGGATGTGCATATCCCCGTTGAGGTAACCTAGTGTTATTCGAAATTTCTTCGGTTTCATGTTAATCGGAGTGAGTTCGTTAACAAGACTTGATCAACCTTGTTAGTGGATTCCTTTTGATGAGCATGAGATGGATGAAACTAGAAGCACAACCTTCTGTACCCTCTCTATACTTTCTGTTATTTAGTTGAAATAAAGTAAAAATAAATAATTTTCTGTCTGTTATCTGATTATCCGTGCAATATAAAAATACCTCGAAAATAAAAGTTCTCCAAATGCCCTGAAAATTAAATATGATTTTTTCTAGAATATTTGAGGATTTATGGAACAAAGAACACACCAGGGGGCCAACCACCTTGCCACGAGGGTGGAGGGCGCGCCCACCCCCCTAGGGCACGCCCCCTGCCTCGTGGGCCCACGGTGGCCCTCCTCCACTTATTCCTGCACCCATCCTCTTCTTCTTCCTCCTCCAAACACGAAAAACCAACTCAAGCACGAGTTCCAGCCCTCTTTGCTGCCATTTTCGATCTCCTTGCTCAAAGCACCTCTCACAAAACTGCTTGGGGAGATTGTTCCTTGGTATGTGACTCCTCCATTGGTCCAATTAGTTTTTGTTCTAGTGATTTATTCATTGCAAATTTGTGTTGCTTAGGTAACCCTATTCTTGAGCTTGCATGTCAAATTTATATGGTCAAAAGTAGTTTTGATGCATGATATAGGCCCTAGGCACTTGTAGGAGTGGTTGCTATCAATATTATTGAGTTTGGTTTACTTTTATTTTGAAGTTACTAAAAATTTTTAGAGGAAGAAAAATGCTTAGGAAAATGTTCCAAGGTGGTTCTTCAAAGAAGCAAGGACCCAAGCTTGCAATGCGTGATGCTGACGAAGATCCACCAAGAGATGCTCCAGTGCGTCCTTGTGAGTGGCCTTCTGAAAATTTTATGGATCGAGCGAGAATTAAAGAAGAATTTAACGCATATTTGCGTAACGCTGATCTTGTGAGCTTCTAGGAAGAGAAGTGCAGTCAGTATCATAACCTCACCAGTTCCTTTGTGAAGAGGTTTGAATTTTCCACTTCACGTAATTCTCCAACTGTCCTGTTTGATCTTTATGATAAATCTTATACCATGTACTTAGAGGATTTTACCACTGCATGCAAACTTCCACAATGGGGTAGTGTTAGGGATCCCCCTAAATCTGAATTTAGAAACTTTCTTGATAGTATAACTGTAGGGGAATCTAAAGATATAACGCAAGCTACCATAGGGAGCATTTACTTTCCTGCAATACATTATTTCGCTCTCTTCATAGGTAGGTGCATAAATGGTAAGGATGAAGCATGTCACATGTGTGTCCCTGACCTTAGCATTCTTAGGAGTGCTGTGTCAGGAGACCAATCTTATCATATGGGAGCCATTGTAGCTCGTAGGTTGCATCATAATAGACGTAATGGAGATTTCTTTGGTGGAATTTATGCAACCCGCGTAGCTAATTTTCTTGGTATAGATGTGTGCGAAGATGATATTGAATTACCTCCTGCCTATCTAGATTTAATGCTATGGTTTCCCACCATTTTGTCGAGAGGAACGAATCACCTCTCCAGTAACGACTAATCTTTGACAAACGCCGTGCTGTCCGTATTACTCTCCCTGCTCCTGCTTTCTTTGATTATCAGGCAAGAGGAGGATATACTATTACCAGAGAGGAGGCAGATGAGTATGATAGGAGAGAAGAGGCTGCTCGTCGCCACGCTGCAGCTCAGCAGGCGATAGCTGTTGCATCATAGTACGACCCCAACTATTATTATGGATATCAGCCAGGCCAACCGTGGCCATAGATGAACTTAGGCCAAAAGCCTAAGCTTGGGGGAGTACGCATTTCTCACCAACATTACATTTATGATCACACACACTCATTGGTAGATGTCGGTGCTCATACTTTTTCATTGTAATATCCATGCTAGTTTATTTCCTTTTTATGCTTTCTTCTTGTGTGTTTAATAAACCTTAAGAAAAACCAAAAAAATTAGTTGTAGCTTTTAATTAATTTAATTTCCATGCTTGTAGTAGTAATCAAAAAGAAAACCGAGAAATATTTCCTATTCTTCTTTTGCTTGTTGGGAGCTTTCCCGTGTAAATAGTTTTATTTCTTTTCTTTTCTTTGGGGGTCGATAGGAGAAGACCATAATTAAATTGTTGAAATGGCTCTTATATGCATTATTGTTTATCTGATAAAAGAGCCCATATTGCCTTGTCTTCTCCTGTTTATTGAATGCTCGCAGATTCCAGCTTAGTCCAATGCACGTGCACTCTTATTATTATTCACATCGTTCGGTCATGCAAGTGAAAGGCAATTATGACGATATATGATTGACTGACTGAGATGAGAAAAGATGGTACGAACTCGACCTCTTTTGTTTCTGTAAATATGATGAGTTCATCATTCTTCATTCAGCTTGTTATGAATAAACATGTTTGCAATGACAATTAGAGATCATAGTTGCTTGTGCCATGCTTGATTAGCTATGAGTTATAATGGTTTATCTTGCATGCCAACATGCTATTAAAATGGTTATGATGTGGTATGATAGGGTGGTATCCTCCTCTGAATGATTTAAGTGACTTGACTTGGCACATGTTCATGCATGTAGTTGAAACAAATCAACATAGCCTTCACGATATTTATGTTCATGGTGGATTATATCCTACTCATGCTTGCATCCAATGTTTATTAATTTTAATGCATGTACATGGCTGTTCTCGCTCTCTAGTCGGTTGCTTCCCAGTCTTTTGCTAGCCTTCACCTGTACTAAGCGGGAATACTGCTTGTGCATCCAATCCCTTAAACCCCAAAGTTATTCCAGATGAGTCCACTACCTTCCTATATGCGATATCTATCTGCCGTTCCAAGTAAATTTGTATGTGCCAAACTCTAAACCTTCAAATAATCATCCTGTTTTGTATGCTCGAATAGCTCATGTATCAACTAGGGCTGTCTGTATCTTCCATGTTAGGCAGGTTATTCTCAAGAGGAGTGGACTCTGCTCCTCACTCACGAGAAAATGACTGGTCACCAGGATGCCCAGTCCCATGCTTTATGCAAACTAAATCAAAAATAATTACTAAACAAAACTCCCCCTGGGACCCGATGTATGTTGGAGGCACTCGTTGTTTCGAGCAGGCCATGGATTGATGTTTGTTGGAGGGGGAGTATAAACTTTACCATTCTGTTTGGGAACCGCCTATAATGTGTGTAGCATGGAAGATATCGCCATCTCTTGGTTGTTATGTTGACAATGAAAGTATACCGCTCAAAATATTATACACCTCTATTTCAAAACCGAGCTCTGGCACCTCTACAAATCCCTGCTTCCCTTTGCGAAGGGCCTATCCATTTACTTTTATGTTCAGTCATCACCCTCTTATTAAAAGCACTAGCTAGAGAGCGCAGCTGTTATTTGCATTCATTATTATTAGTTTACATTGGGTATGACTATGATTGGATCTCTTTTACCATGAATTACAATGTCTAGTCAGTCCTTGATCTTTAAAGGTGCTCTGCATTTATGTTTTGCGGTCTCAGAAAGGGCTAGTGAGATACCATCTTGTTATATCGTATTATGATTGTTTTTAGAAAGTGCTGTCATCCGAGA
The DNA here is from genome assembly GCF_002162155.2 of Triticum dicoccoides. NCBI lineage: Eukaryota > Viridiplantae > Streptophyta > Magnoliopsida > Poales > Poaceae > Triticum > Triticum dicoccoides. The sequence continues at coordinate 399,289,850 of NC_041390.1, read as the reverse complement.
TTTATTATTATGGCTTGCTAGTTGATTATGCTATTGATATGGGTAATCATGAGACCTGAGAATTGTTGCAAATGTGGTTAGTAATAATCTTTGTTGAAAATTTGAATGCTAGCTTGACATATTTACAACAACAAGAGCAAACAGAGTTTGTAAAAGTTTTTCTTTATTTCTTTTAGTTTGTTAACTGAATTGCTTGAGGACAAGAAAGGGTTTAAGCTTGGGGGAGTTGATACTTCTCCGTCGTATCTACTTTTCCAAACACTTTTGCCCTTGTTTTGGACTCTAACTTGTATGATTTGAATGGAACTAACCCAGACTGACGCTATTTTCAGCAGAATTGCCACGATGTTGTTTTATGTGCAGAAAACAAAAGTTCTCAGAATGACCTGAAACTCCATGGAATATCTTACAATAAATAATAAAAAATCCTCACCAAAGATGAAGACCAGGGGCCCCACACCCTTGCCGCGAGGGTGGGGGGTGCGCCCCCCTAGGGCACGCCCCCTACCTCATGGGCCCCCTGGAGACCTCCCGACTTCAACTCCAACTCTATATAACTGCTTTCGGGGAGAAAAATCAGAGAGAAGAAATCATCACGTTTTATGATACGGAGCCACCGCCAAGCCCTAAAACCTCTCGGTAGGGCTGATCTGGAGTCTGTTCGGGGCTCCGGAGAGGGGGATTCGTCGCCGTCGTCATCATCAACCATCCTCCATACCAATTTCATGATGCTCACCGCCGTGCGTGAGTAATTCCATCGTAGGCTTGCTGGACGGTGATGGGTTGGATGAGATTTATCATGTAATCGAGTTAGTTTTGTTAGGGTTTGATCACTAGTATCCACTATGTTCTGAGATTGATGTTGCTATGACTTTGCTATGCTTAATGCTTGTCACTAGGGCCCGAGTGCCATGATTTCAGATCTGAACCTATTATGTTTTCATCAATGTATGAGTGTTCTTGATCCTATCTTGCAAGTCTATAGTCACATATTATGTGTTATGATCTGTTAACCTCGAAGTGACAATAATCGGGATACTTACCGGTGATGGCCGTAGTTTGAGGAGTTCATGTATTCACTATGTGCTAATGCTTTGTTCCGGTTCTCTATTAAAAGGAGGCCTTAATATCCCTTAGTTTCCATTAGGACCCCACTGCCACGGGAGGGTAGGACAAAAGATGTCATGCAAGTTCTTTTCCATAAGCACGTATGACTATATTCGGAATACATGCCTACATTACATTGACGAATTGGAGCTAGTTCTGTGTCACCCTATGTTATGACTGTTACATGATGAACCACATCCGGCATAATTATCCACCATTGATCCGATGCCTACGAGCTTTCCATATACTGGTTTACGCTTATTTACTTTCCCGTTTCTATTGTTACAATCACTACAAGATATCAAAGACATTACTTTGCTTTCGTTACTCTTTTGTTACCGTTACCATCACTATCATATTACTTTGCTACTAAACACTTTGCTGCAGATACTAAGTTTCCAGGTGTGGTTGAATTGACAACTCAACTGCTAATACTTGATAATATTCTTTGGCTCCCCTTGTGTCGAATCAATAAATTTGGGTTGGATACTCTACCCTCGAAAGCTGTTGCGACCCCCTATACTTGTGGGTCATCAAGAAGCAGCCCGCCTCCGACCAGGCTCTCAAATCCTAGATGATCATGCTCACCACTCCAGCCGAATGTCTAGCTTGTATTGCTTCCAATTTGGTTAAATTGCATATGCTTAGCTTACACATTATACCTTTGAATATGACATGCCTTCCTGTTTTTGGTACATACTAGTACATCTATCTATTAACCATGTTCTTGCATCAAACTAATGTTCTTGTGTATCCCTCATCAATCACTTATGATGAGGCAGTCAGGCCAGTGGACTACTGTGAGAAAAGAACCTCATTTAAAGAATGCATCATCAGCGTCCCCACATGATTCTCAAGAAACAATAAGGCTAGATGAAGATAGTGAACGTAGCTCTGTAGCTGATTACCGCATTTCCCCTACACCAGCATCGCAGGTGCTTGCTCTAACTTGGCAGCGTGATATGTGCTTGCATGTTGCATATGGTGTCTAGATTGTAATTCTTCCAATCTGATTAAATTGCATGTTCTATTATGCTTAGTTTATACATTATACCTGATAATGTGACATGCCTTCCTGTTTTTAGTACATAGTACATCTGTCTATTAAGCATGTCCTTACATAAAACTATTGTTTTTTGTATCCCGCATCAATCAATATGACGAGACACCTTTAGTATATGCAGTGTGATATTAGTTGCATCTTTCATATGATTTATAGCATGCGCTGCTTCTAATTTGTTGAAATGCCATTTATGATGGGACGCTTTTAACTTGGCAGAGTCATATTGGTTGCATATTTCATGTGGTGTCCAGCTTGCATTGCTTCTTATTTGTTGAAATGGCTGATACGTCTCCAACGTATCTATAATTTTTGATTGTTCCATGCTGTTATATTACCAATATTGGATGTTTTACAATCATTTTATAGTCATTTATATCATTTTTTGGTACTAACCTGTTGACATAGTGCCAAGTTCCAGTTGCTATTTTTCCCATGTTTTTTACATCGCAGAAAATCAATACCAAACGGAGTCCAAATGCCATGAAACTTTACGGAGATTTTTTATGGACCAGAAGACACGTAATGGGCCCTGGTTGCACTTGGGGGGCGGGGTGCTCCGAGGAGAGCACAACCCACCAGGGCGCGCCAGGAGGCCCAGGCGCACCCTGGTGGGTTGTGCCCACCTCGTGTGCCCCGCGGACCGCCTCTTTGCTCTACAAATACCCCAATATTCCCAAAACCATAGGGGAGTCAATGAAATATTCATCCAGCCGCCGTAGAGTCCAGAACCACCAGACCCAATCTAGACACCATCTCGGATGGGCTTCACCACCTCCATTGGCGCCTCTCGGATGATGTGTGAGTAGTTCTTTGTAGACCTTCGGGTACGTAGTTAGTAGCTAGATGGCTTCCTCTCTCTCTGAATTCCCAATACAATGGTCTCTTGGAGATCCATATGATGTAACTCTTTTGCGGTGTGTTTGCTGGGATAGATGAACTTTGAGTTTATGATCAGATCTATCTTTTTATATCGATGAAAGTATTTGAGTTTCTTTCATCTCTTTTGTGCATGATCTCTGATAGCCTCGTATTTCTTCTCCGATATTTGGGTTTTGTTTGGCCAACTTGATCTATTTATCTGCAATGGGAAGAGGTGCTTTGTAGTGGGTTTGATCTTACGGTGCTTGATCCCAGTGACATAAGGGGAACCGACACGTATGTATCATTGCTACTAAGGATAAAACGACGGGGTCTATCTCTACATAGATAGATCTTGTCTACATCATTTCATCATTCTCATTGCATTACTCTATTTCTCTATGAACTTAATACACTAGATGCATGCTGGATAGCAGTCGATGTGTGGAGTAATAGTAGTAGATGCAAGCAGGAGTCGGTCTACTAATCTTGGACGTGATGCCTATGTAATGATCATTGCGTGGATATCATCATGATTATTTAAAGTTTTGTCAATTGCCCAACAATAATTTGTCCACCCACCATTTGCTATTTTTCTCGAGAGAAGCCACCATTTGCTATGCCCGAGTCTCTTTCTCATAGTATTTGCCTTTGCGATCTATTTTACTTTGCTTTTTATTTTAGATCCACTAAACCAAAAATACAAAAATACTGTGCTACCATTTATTTTATTTGGCGTTCGATCTATCAATCTACTACAATTTATCTCACGTCCGTTGGACTATCTTGAGGCGCCGTACCCGGAAGGGATTGACAACCCCTTTAACACGTCGGGTCGCAAGGATTTGTTATCAGTGTGCAGGTGTTGTTTACATTGTGTTGCTTGGTTCTCCTACTGGTTCGATAACCTTGGTTTCATATCCGAGGGAAGTGCCTACCGCCGCTGTGCTGCATCGTCCCTTCCTCTTTGGGGAAATACCGATGTACCTTCAAGCGTCATCAAAAGGAATTTCTGGCGCCATTGCCGGGGAGTATCTTCAACATATACCAGGAATAAGGAGTAAGATGAGCCTAAGCTTGGGGATACCCCGGCATCCCCCTCTATTATCCAAACGAGAGCGAGCTATTATCCCCCACTATCTCCCGGCATCCCTCGAGTGGCATCCCCTCTTTCTTCTAACAACCATCGGTATTGTACTCGAAACTATATTTTTATTCGTCACATACTATGTGTTTTGCTTGGAGCATCTTGTATGATATGAGTCTTTGCTTGTTTTATTTTGTGTTTCAAGTCTTATTCCTTGCTGGACACACCTATTTGAGAGAGCTTAAATTATGTCATGACTTGCTAGAATTTCTCTCTATGCTTCACTTAAATTTTTTATGAGCTATGGAATTACTCTAGTGCTTCACCTATATCTTTTTTAGCATGGTGTGCTTTAGTATTTTTGAAGAAATGCTCTCTTGCTTCACTTTAATTTATTTGGGAGTTAGTAAATTTTTCAAGAAATTCTCTCTTGATTCACTTAAATTAATTTGAGAGAAAGAAAGAAATATTATGCTCACGATCTTCACTTATATTTGTTTGAGCTTGTCAAAAGCAACACATAAAAATTAGTCCCAAAGTGATAGATGTCCAAGAAGGATATAAAAACTTTCATGAAGATCATTGGACAAAATAAACTTGATTCTTAGTAATAGTTTTGAGATATGATGATGTGATATGTGAGTTATGTTAATGAGTAATTATGCTTTAGTAAGAATATTGGTGTAAAGGTTTGTGATTCCCTATGCAAGCACGAAAGTCAATAATTTTGCAATGAAAGTATATCCTACTTGTGGTGAATTATTCAGTCTTAATTATGCTTAATACTCGCTTATGAGATTATTTGTTTCTTGGTTGGTCGCTTCTCAATCTTTTGCTAGCCTTCATTTTGCACTAAGTAAGATCTCTACTTGTGCATCCAAAAACGTTTAACCCAGTTTTGCCACATGAGTCCACTATATCTACCTATATGCGGTGTTCTTTTGCCGTTCTATGAAAATTTGTATGTGCCATCTCTAATTTTCAAAATAAACTTCTCTTTATGTGTTTGTTTCGCTCGCGAAGCGGTGAGGGGTGGCTAATCTTTTCCATGCTAGATGTGTTATTGTCAAGGTGAGTGTTTATTCACTTGTCATTGCACGAGAGTAAGGCAAAGATATTAGGGATGCCCAGTCCCGAAATGAAAAATGAATTTACTTTATGTTGTCAAATAATAAATTCCTTGGAAAGTGTTGGTATGGAAGGCACCCGTGGATACGGTTAGCCATGGAAAGTGAAAGTATGGTGGAAAAAGGAATAAACTTTATTTTCTGTTTGGGAACCGCCTATGATATATTTAAGCATGGAAATTGTTGGGAACTCTAAGTCATTTTCATTGGTGGGAAGGATACACATCCCAAAATGTTTTTATCTCTAAGTTTTTCACTTTGAGCTCTGGCACCTCTACAAATCCCTACTTCCCTCTGTGAAGGGCCTTTCTTTTACTTTATGCATTTTTTATTTTGAATTTGAGTCTCCATCTTATCTTATAAAAGCACAAACTAGGAGGCAATATGATCGTACTTGAGTATTGGGTGTAGCTAATATGCGAGTGTGTTTCATGAATGGATCAATGGTTGAGCATGATGGGCTAGGGATAACTTATTTTACCGTTGATATTTTGAAAGACATGGTTTCTTGTTGTTATGCTTGAGTATTTAAATTATCATGTCAAAACTAGACTATTGCTTTGAACAATATAAAATTCCAAATGTCCATGCTATAAAGAAAGAATATGATATGACATGTTAGGCAGCATTCCACATCAAAAATTCTGTTTTTATCACTTACCTACTCGAGGACGAGTAGGAGTTAAGCTTGGGGATGCTGATACGTATCCAACGTATCTATAATTTTTTATTGTTCCATGCTGTTTTATTATCAATATTGGATGTTTTATAGTCATTTTATATCATTTTTGGTACTAACCTATTGACATAGTACCAAGTGCCAGTTGCTATTTTTTCCATGTTTTTTACATCACAGAAAATCAATACTAAATGGAGTACAAATGCCACGAAATTTCACGAAGATTTTTTATGGACCAGAAGACACATAATGGGCCCTGGGTGCGCCTGGGGGTGCTCCGAGGAGAGCACAACCCACCAGGGCAGCCAGGAGGCCCAGGCGTGCCCTGGTGGGTTGTGCCCACCTCGGGTGTCGCCCGGACCGCCTCTTTGCTCAATAAATACCCCAATATTCCCAAAAACCTAGGGGAGTCGATGAAATATTCATCCAACCGCCGTAGAGTCCAGAACCACTAGATCCAATCTAGACACCATCTCGGATGGGGTTCACCACCTCCATTGGTGCCTCTCCGATGATGCGTGAGTAGTTCTTTGTAGACCTTCGGGTCCGTAGTTAGTAGCTAGATGGCTTCCTCTCTCTCTCTCTCTGAATTCTCAATACAATGGTCTCTAGGAGATCCATATGATGTAACTCTTTTGCGGTGTGTTTGTTGGGATCGATGAACTTTGAGTTTATGATCAGATCTATCTTTTCATATCCACGAAATTATTTGAGTTTCTTTGATCTCTTATAGCCTCGTATTTCTTCTCCGATATTTGGGCTTTGTTTAGCCAACTTGATCTATTTATCTTGCAATGGAAAGAGGTGCTTTGTAGTGGGTTCAATCTTACGGTGCTTGATGCCAGTGACAGAAGGGGAACCGACATGTATGTATCATTGCTACTAAGGATAAAACGATGGGGTCTATCTCTACATATATAGATCTTGTCTACATCATGTCATCGTTCTTATTGAATTACTTCGTTTCTCCATGAACTTAATACACCAGATGCATGCTGGATAGCGGCCGATGTGTGGAGTAATAGTAGTACATGTAGGCAGGAGTCGGTCTAGTAATCTTGGACATGATGCCTATGTAGCATTGCCTGGATATCATCATGATTATTTGAAGTTTTGTCAATTTCCCAACAGTAATTTGTTCACCCATCATTTTCTATTTTTCTCGAGAGAAGCCACTAGTGAAACCTACGGCCTCCGGGTCTCTTTCTCATATTATTTGCCTTTGCGATCTATTTTCCTTTTCTTTTATTTTAAGATCTACTAAACAAAAAATACAAAAATACCTTGGTGCAATTTATTTTATTTGGCGTTCGATCTATCAATCTACTACAATTTATCTTACACGCGTTGGCCTATCTTGTGGTGCCGCACTCGGACGGGATTGGCAACCCCTTTAACACGCTGGGTTGCGATGATTTGTTATCTGTGTGCAGGTGTTGTTTACGTTGTGTTGTTTGGTTCTCCTACTAGTTCGATAACCTTGGTTTCATATCTGAGGGAAATACCTACCGCCGATGTGCTGCATCATCCTTTCATCTTTGGGGAAATACCGACATAGCTTCAAGCGACATCAATGGCTTCTGCTTAGTTTACACAACCAGTTGTGAATATGCCGGGCCGTCCTATTTTTCGTACATATTCCATCCTAGTATCATGTGTTTGCCTTACATCAAAGTAGTGATTTTCAGTATCATGCACAAATGAGTTCTGAAGAGAGAATTTTATTGCTTTTTTCTTGTCGGTTTTACTTGACAATTCAAAATTAATAAAGCAGAAGGAAATTAGCAAGGCAGCGGATAAAGGTGCTCCTTCCAAACGGAGGGCCTCTACAGATTGTACTCCTCCACCCCCAAGATGATTTGCAAGACAACACATGCATAGACACTCAACGTAGCTGTGTTGATGATGAGCCCGTCTCCCCTAGTGCACCATCATAGGTGCTCCCTCTATGTTGGCACTGTTATATCTGGTTGCATGTTATGTATGATGTCTAGCTTGTATTGCTTCTAATTTTGTTGAATTCCATCTACTTACTTCACACATTATACTTGTGAATAAGACATGCATTCCTGTTTCTAGAACATACAATATCTGTCTATCACACCATGTTCTTACATCAAAGTACTACTATTGTGTAACCTACAACAATCACTTATCATAAGACACGTTTGACTTGGGAGTGTGATATAGGTTACATTTCACATTCTTTTCTAGCTTGTACTACTTCTAATTTGTTGAAATGGCACTTATGACGAGATAGTTTTTACTTGGTAGAGTGATATTCGTTGCATCTTTCATATGGTGTCTAGCTTTCATTGCTTCTAATTTGTTGAAATGCCTTCTTATTTTACACATCATAGCTGTGAATATGCAATGCTGTTCTTTTTTCTTACACATTCAATCGTCCTATCATGCGGTCGCCTTACATTAAAGTAGTGCTCGTTAGCATCCTGCATCAATGAGTTCTGAAAAGCGAATATTTATTCATTTTTCTTGTGGGTTTGACTTGACAAGGAAATACAACTAAGAAAGAGGAAGAAAAAAATAAGGCAGGGACTGATGGCGGTCTTCTGGAGAAGCCGGCATCCCGGGTGCTTTCCCTAGCTTGGCAGTGTGATATTGTCTTGCATGTTGCATACAGTGTCTAGCTTGCATTACTTCTTATTTGTTGAAATGGCTTCTGCTTAGTTTACACAAACAGTTGTGAATATGCCACGCTGTCCTGTTTTCCGTACATATTCCATCCTGGTATCATGTGTTTGCCTTACATCTCGCATTCTTTTCTAGCTTGCACTACTTCTAATTTGTTGAAATGGCACTTATGATGAGACAGTTTTAACTTGGTAGAGTGATATTTGTTGCATCTTTCATATGGTGTCTAGCTTTCATTGCTTCTAATTTGTTGAAATGCCTTCTACTTAGTTTACACATCATAAGCTGTGAATATGCAATGTTGTGAATATGCAATGGCACTAATGACGAGAGACCTTTAACTTGGTAGTGTGATGTTTTTTGCATCTTGCATATGATTTACTTCTTGTACTACTTCACATTTGTTTAAACGCCAGTTATGATGAGACACTATTAACTTGGCAGAGCGATATTTGTAGCATCTTTCATATGTTGTCTACCTTCCATTGCATTGCTTATAATTTAGTGAAATGTCTTCTGCTTAGTTTACATATCATAGTTCTGATTATCTCATGTAGTCCTGTTTTTCGTACATATTACATCCTCCTATCATGTGGTTGTCTAACATCAAAGTTCAGATCATCTATATCACGCATCAATTTGTTCCGAAGAACTAAATTGTTATTCCTTTTTCTTGTTGGCTTGACTTAACATGGCAAAGAGAAAGAGGAAGGAACCCATAATAACAGGGGATGGTGTTAGTACTAAGGACACACGGAAAATGGAAGCGGAAGAGTCCTGCAGATTCTGCTGGTACTGATGGTGCAATAGAAGGTCAAAGTCCAGCGGAAAATTGTACAAACGGGGTATCCCGTGCTACACGAGCTGCAGAACAAGCCAAACAGAAACCTATAGCTGCCACCAAACAAGCACAGACAACCCTAGTTGTTGCAACACCTTCCACAGTATCACTAGCTGCACGAGTTACTCGTTCATCAACTCCGCTAGGAGCACGTTCCCAAGCTCCCTTTCCACCCGACACTACTTCCGAAGCACTCTTGACACAAGACGAGTTGGCAAGATCAGATGAACTTTGTGAGCTTCAACAGCAAGAAGGTAGTTGCTGGAGTCAAGTTATAGTTGCATACTTCTTTATATGTAGTCTCACAGTTTGATGTACACTAACACTTCCTATGTTCGTTGTTGGACTAGCACCTAGGCGCAAGAGGAAACAAACATCAGGGATAATGCTCGATAGGTTAACTAAATCTAGAGGAGGAAGAATGGAGATCCGTTTTGAGGCAGGTTTACAAAGGCCACGTGATGCTACAGAGTCAGCCAAGTTAATATCGGAGGCAGCGGTTGCCGTTAGGTGTCATGTACGTATCCTCCCAACATGGATTCAGTACAGGAATGACAAAGACGATACCCGGTTCAACACCTTCCTCGATCATTTATCTGTTAGTATGGTTATGCATGGAAACTAGTAATATCGTATTTCTCTGTCTCATACTTTCTAGGTTGCTGATAATGAGACTCCCATAATTTTCAGCAGATGAGGTTCAAGTTGGATAGCCAAGATGATGCAACTAGACATGCTTGCACCCATATTTTCAAGTCTGCTCTGCAACAGTATCGGTATGACTTGAGGAAAACTCACTTTGAAGGCAAGGCTAACAATGAACTTGCCCAAACATCTCAAGTGGAAAATATATCAGATGAAGACTAGAGAGGCCTCGTTAAACACTGGTCTAATCCAAAGTATTAGGTACGTTATATGTATGTGATCAGATCACATGTTGAACTCCTATTTACGCATGTGTAACACCCCGGATGTAACTTTCCATATTTGTACTCCGACTCTTGCTATTTTCAGCTTTAAGTTATGAGATTTCCCTTCATGGTTGGGTTTTGTCTTTGTTTTTCTTTTTGCTCATGTCATGCATTTCATATCATGTCATCATGTGCATCTCATTTGCATACGTGTTCGTCTCATGCATCCGAGCATTTTCCCCGTTGTCCGTTTTGCAATCTGACACTCCTACGTGCACCGGCGCACCCCTCTTGTCTCTCTTCGTGAGCAGGTGTTAAACGTTCTCGGAATGGACCGCGATTTGCCAAGCGGCCTTGGTACACCACCGGTAGACTGCCTGTCAAATTTTGTGTCATTTGGAGTCCGTTTGATGCTCCAACGGTTAACCGGGGAACCGTAAAGGCCTCTTGTGTGTTGCAGCCCAACACCCCTCCAAAATGGCCCAATAACCCATCCAAACCACTCCCATGTCCTCCGTCGTCGGATCACGATCGTGTGGTTGAAAATTACACTCCATTTGGACACTCCTACCTCCTCCTACCTATAAATAGGTGCCCTCCCCATATTTTTCGCGTAGTCCAACCCTAGCCCTGCTCCTCGCCGCCGGACGCGACCGGACCACGCCGGACACGTCCGTCCCCCGTCGCCCAGTGAACCAGCCACCGCCACGTGGTCTCCCCACCCCGCCGGTCGCCGCGGCCCGCCGAGGCCCATCGCCGGCCCCCGCGGGCCCGAGCCACCCCACGCCCCGCCTGTCTCCTCCGCCGTCGTGCGCCATTCCCAGCTGCCCGTGCCGCACCTACGCCACCTCGCCGTCGCCTGCTCCGGCCGCCGCCTTGTTGCCTTCCGCCGCCTTGCCTCCGCGCGCCGCCCGTAGCACCGGCGACCGCGCACCGCCTCCGCCCGTCCCCTACGAGCTCTGGCGTCCTCTCCTCCGCTCCGCCCACCGTCCGCTTCGTCCCCGGCAACTCCGGCCGTCCACCGGCGAACCTCGATCTGCGAGCCCGAACCCTAGATCTGTTCACCCGAGGTCGTTTTTCCTCTAAGTCCTTTTTCTATGATGATTTTATGCCCTGTTCTTTGCATCATAAGTCCATGTCCGTAGCTCCGTTTCATGCGTATACTATATCAAAATGTTCATTGTGAGATGCTATTCATTTCATTGCATTGTGGCATGCTTGTTTGAGTCGATCTTGATGCCCAAATCATTGATGCAAGAGTGCTATAAAATGTTTGCTCCTGTTACTTAGCAGATTATGATGATTTGGCATTTTTGTCACATTTGTTGTGTACATCATATGGGCATGAGCTCTACATGTGTTTTTATCTATGCCATGCCATCTTTACTGGGGTGTTTGCCATGTATTTTTGTGATCAATGTGGTGACTAGCACAAGCATGCAAAGTAGCCTTTGTGATATTGCTAATTTCTGGGACTTAGGATTTTGCTAAGTCTTTTTTCCTGCTGTTATTTTTATGCCATGTAAACATGATGCTACAGTGAGATCCATGATTGTTTTGAGTATCTTCAGTAAGGATGTTTTGGACACATGGTTATGATATATCCATCCATGGCTCTATTTGCAATTGTGGAGTTCCCTAAAATGTCTTAATCTTGCTCTACTTTTGCTATAAAATGTTCCTGCCAGATTGTTTACATGTTAATCAATTTTGCCATGGTTGTTGTTAGTGATCCATGCATGCTATAAACTTGATCTTGCCATGGTTAGCTTCATGAACATGTCATCTTTCTGATGCTATGCTTGTTTTGTCATGCAATTCCTTGTGGTGAGTGATTTGAGCTCGCAAAGATGCCTTCATAAGTCTAAAACTGTTAATAAAACTTGCTATGTTTACAGGAGTGTCCTCATATCTTTTGTGCCTTTTTGGCTCATGATCAATAAGGGACTTTTGTTCTATGCATTTAGTAGATTCATGCCATACCTATGTTTGCTATGATATGTTCTTGTAGCATGTTGTTTTCTTGATCTAAACATTGCTTCATGATGTTATTCCTGGCATGTTAGTATTTTCACTAAGTCTTTGAAGCTGATATCTTTTGCACTTTTTCCATGCTTGTTTGCACCAGCTCTTTTGTGATTTAGAAGTAGCTCAGTGTTCATGTTTTGTCAAGCATCACTTGGACATCACTGCCATATGCTTTGTTGCTATGTTCAAACGCAGTAGCTTAATTTCTTGTTGCATTCTAGTAGGCATCGTGCTGTTAATTGCAGAATTGTGCCATTATTGTTTTGTTTGCCATTTGCAAACCGTGCATCCGATTCCGATGATCTTTATATCGATTTCGACCAAAATCATCTCATCTTTCGAGAAGCACACTTGGTTTGCCAAGTTGATGCCTTGATCAAACTTTACCTTCCGGAGCACGCATATGCATTGCATATCACATCTCGCATATCATGCCATGTTTTGCATCATGTTGATTGTGCATTGCACCATGATTGATTGTTGTTCCTTTGCTTGTGTTCTTGCTTTGGGTAGAGCCGGGAGACGAGTACGTGATCGAGGAACCTGTTGAGTACGCTAACGAGGATCAAGCTTTCGTCAACTCTGAGAACTTTGCAGGCAAGATGACCATATCCTCGAAATCACTTCTATCTTTGCTTGCTAGTTGTTCGCTCTATTGCTATGCCGCGATACCTACCACTTGCTATATCATGCCTCCCATATTGCCATGTTAAGCCTCTAACCCACCTTTCCTAGCAAATCATTGTTTGGCTATGTTACCGCTTTGCTCAGCCCCTCTTATAGCGTAGCTAGTTGCAGGTGAAGATGGAGTTTGTTCCATGTTGGAACATGGATATTGTTGGGATATCATTATTATATCTTATTTTACTTAAATGCATCTATATACTTGGTAAAGGGTGGAAGGCTCGGCCTTATGCCTGGTGTTTTCTTCCACTCTTGCCGCCCAAGTTTCCATCATACCGGTGTTATGTTCCTTGATTTTGTGTTCCTTATGCGGTTGTGTGATAATGGGAACCCCTTGATAGTTTGCCTTGAATAAAACTCCTCCAGCAAGGCCCAACCTTGGTTTTACCATTTTCCACCTAAGCATTTTCCGTTGGGTTCCGCGGACTCAAGGGTCATCTTTATTTTAACCCCCCGGGCTAGTGCTCCTCTGAGTGTTGGTCCAAACTAGAGCATCATGCGGGACCGTCCCTTGGCAACTTGGGTTATGTTGGTACTTGTACGCTTAGCTTATCTGGTGTGCCCTAAGAACGAGATATGTGCAGCTCCTATCGGGATTTGTCGGCACAGTCGGGTGGTCTTGCTGGTCTTGTTTTACAATTGTCGAAATGTCTTGTAACCGGGATTCCGAGACTGATCGGGTCTTCCTGGGAGAAGGAATATCCTTCGTTGACCGTGAGAGTTTGTGATGGGCTAAGTTGGGACACCCCTGCAGGGTTTTGAACTTTCGAAAGCCATGCCCGCGGTTATGGGCAGATGGGAATTTGTTAATATCCGGTTGTAGAAAACTTGACACTTAACTTAATTAAAATGAGTCAACCGCGTGTGTAGCCGTGATGGTCTCTTTTCAGCGGAGTCCGGGAAGAGAACACGGTCTCGTGTTATGCTTGAACGTAAGTAGCTTCAGGATCACTTCTTGATCACTATTAGCTTCTCGACCGTGCTTTGCTTCTCTTCTCGATCTCATTTGCGTAAGTTAGCCACCATATATGCTTAGTGCTTTGTTGCAGCTCCACCTCACTTCCCCTTTCCTACCTTCAAGCTTAAATAGTCTTGATCGCGAGGGTGTGAGATTGCTGAGTCCCCGTGACTCACAGATTCTTCCAAACAGACGCAGGTGCTGATGATGCCAGTGCAGGGGACACTACCGAACTCAAGTGGGAGTTCGACGAGGATTCGGGGCATTACTATGTTTCCTTTCCGGATGATCAGTAGAGGAGCCCAGTTGGGACGATCGGGGATCTAGCATTTGGGGTTGTCTTTCTTTATTTTGGTTTCGTAGTCGGACCTTGATTGTATTTTGGATGATGTATGTCTATTTATGTATTGTGTGAAGTGGTGATTGTAAGACGACTCTTTATCCCTTTCTTATTCAGTACATGGGATGTGTAAAGATTACCCCTCTTGCGACAGACCTACCTTGTGGCTATGCCTGTAAGTCGTGCCCCGACACGTGGGAGATATAGCCGCATTGTGGAGCCTTCCCCGACTTAGGAGCCCCCTGCTTGATCGATCACTAACGTTGTTGAGTCTAGAACAAAATGTTTTGAGTCTTAGGATTATATATATATATATATATCAGAGAGTAGGATTCTTTTTACTCCTCAGCCCCTTCGTCGCTCTGGTGAGGCCTCCTGACGTAGAGTTTTGACTCTTCTCTCCTCAAATTTCACTAATTTTTTTAGGATCATGTGGGTATCTTGGAATCGTTCCGATGGTTTTGTGACGAGAACATTGTTCTTGCTGCCTCCTGACATTTAGGGGTTGTGGCAGTGTCCCGGGGAGTTGAGCTCCGAGGTGTTGTCGTCACAATTTTATCATTGCAGTTCTGGAATACCTGAGTTTGCCAACATCGAAAATCTCTTTTATGCAGTTGTTGGTTAGATAACCTCGACGCTTCCCAGTACTAGGGAGGGAGTTCGGGAGTATTGCCATAACTCGTATAATAGATGCTTTTCGAAGGTTGAGGTAAATGATTTTTGGAGGTTTCTTGGTTATGTTTTGAAGGATGGATATAGCTGGATGTAGGATTTGCTAGTTTTGAGTGAGATATTATGCTTCCCCTGTATCCCCAACACCTGATTGCATAACCAGAAAGTTTCGAGAGTTTCATAGGTGGGAATTCAAGTAGCTCTAGTATTTCTTCCCGCAGATACTTGGTTTGTGATTGGGTAATCCTTACCACTTATTTGTTCATATCCGTACCTAGTTGCTTTATTTCATCTAGCTTTATCTAAGTGGCTTCTCAACTTTATGGAAGTGTGATGATTTACTTTGGAATTCATTCGTTCATTCTTTTTCGAATGTTAAGGCTATATGTTGCAATTTTGATCCATTGATTCAGCTTGAATATATGTCTTTCAAGATGCTAACGAATGTCAACCTCTTCAGGATGGCTCCTCCAACGCATCAGAATCCGAACCCTCCGCCACCACCTCCACCTCCGGAGGCATGGCAAGCTGTCATGGCAGCCACCAACGCCAACACTCAGATGCTTTTGCAACTCTTGCAAGAGCGCAACCAAGGGCAAGGCAACCAAGGAAATCAAGGCCAAGGAAACAATCAGCCTCAGTTTTCTACCCTCAATCAGTTCCTTGCAAACCAGCCGAAGTCCTTCAGTAACTGTGTCGAGGCCACAGAAACCGACGACTGGCTCGTGGATATCTGCAAACATTTTGAGTGTAGCAATGTCAGGCCTGAGGACTTTGTCAAGTTTGCTTCGTTCCAACTCAAAGACCAAGCTGCTGAGTGGTATCAACAATACAGAGATTCCAGAGGAGGTCGTGTGATTACCTGGGATGATTTCCGCCAAGACTTCAAAGCTCATCACATTCCACAAAGTGTTGCTGAGAGTAAGCGTGGGGAGTTCCGCAATCTTAAGCAAGGCAGCATGTCCGTGTATCAATACAATATCCAGTTTCAGAAACTCGCTTCGCTTCGCTAAACAAGACGTCCCTGATGAAAAGAGCATGATTTATCAATTTAGAGGTGGCCTCAGAGAAGATCTGCAATTAGCTCTCGTGTTTCTTGAGCCGACTAAGTATGATGAATTCTACAACATGGCACTAAAGTAAGAAGCCGCTCAGATTAAGTGTGATGCTTCTAAGAAGAGAGTCAGGGATGCAGCTCAATCTTCTTATTCAACTCAAGTGGCAGCTAAGAAATAGAAGTTATGGTTGCCTCCTCCTCCTTCGTTCCGTCAGCCCTACCAGCACAAGAGTAAAGGTGGCAATGGATCTTCCCACCCACCCAACCCAGGCTATCAGAACAAAGCTCAGTCTCATACTCCAAGGTCAAGTGCTCCTTATCACCATCCGCTCTCAGAAGTTACTTGCAACAAGTGTCAGCAGAAAGGGCACTATGCAAACAAGTGCTTCAACCAAAGGCGCCTTTTGCCTCCTCCTCCTGTGAGATCTGCCAGCAATGAAGTGGTCAAGCATAACTGCAAGCATGCTAAGGTCAACATGATGAATGCAGCTCAGGCAGAGGACTCTTCAGAAGTGATCATGGGCAACTTTCCAGTTAATTCTATTCCTGCAAAAGTCCTTTTTGACACTGGTGCATCGCATTGTTTCATGTCAAGTTCATTTGTTTCAAAGCATGACTTCATTTCGGAAATGTTGGGTAAACCCATGCGAGTGGTTTCTCCGGGTAAGTCTATGAGGGCTACCATAATGATCCCGGATGTTTCCATCAAGATGGGCGACTATAGATTTCTGTCTTCTCCAATAGTTCTTGGTAACTCGGATATTGATCTAATTCTCAGCATGGACTGGCTTTCTAAGCACAAGGCTCAGCTTGATTGTGCTGCCAGGCAGATTCAATTGACACACTATTCTGAGGATGTGATCATCTATGCCGCTCGTGACGATACCATTCGACTGTTTTCTCTCAATGAGAAGGGCGAGTTGAATGCCATCTCTCATATTCCAGTCGTTTGTGAATATCAAGACGTCTTTCCAGAAGAGCTTCCAGGAATTCCTCCTCATCGGCCAGTTGAATTCGTTATCGATCTTGATCCTGGCATGGAACCTATTTGCAAGCGTCCTTATAAGCTTGGACCAGAAGAGTTGAAGGAGTTGAAGAAACAACTCGATGAACAAGAGCGCATGGGTCTGATCAGGCCGAGTTCATCTCCATGGGGTTGTGGTGTTCTTTTTGTCAAGAAGAAGGATGGTACGGAACGACTCTGCGTCGACTATCATCCATTGAACAAGAAGACAATAAAGAACAAGTATACACTTCCCAACATCAATGAGCTATTCGAGCAACTTAAAGGTGCTCAAGTATTCTCCAAGCTTGACCTCCGCATGGGTTATCATCAGATTCACATTCATGAACAAGATACCCCAAGACAACATTCAGAACAAGCTATGGTTCTTATGAATATACTGTCATGTCTTTCGGCCTTGTCAATGCTCCTCCAACGTTCTCTCGCATGATGGACTTCATCTTCAACCCTTACACAAATGATTTCGTCTTGGTGTATCTCGATGATATTTTGGTCTTTTCCAAGAATAAGGAGGATCATGCCAAGCATTTGAGATTGGTACTCGACAAACTCAGAGCGCATCAATTCTATGCGAAGTTTTCCAAGTGTGAGTTCTGGCTTGACGAAGTTGTCGGATTTCGGGTTCCGGCAGACCCTTGAGGGTCGAACACTGGGGTGCGCGCGGAGATTTCGCCTCCTACCTACCTGCACTCCTCCGCCTTACTAGGATCTAAACTAAGGAAATAACAACACAAGAGACACAGGGTTTATACTGGTTCGGGCCACCATTGTGGTGTAATACCCTACTCCAGTGTGTGGTGTGGTGGATTGCCTCTTGGGCTGATGATTATGAACAATACAAGGAAGAACAGCCTCGCGAGGGTCTGCTCATGGCTGGGGCGATGAACTGCTGGGAGGAGCTCAGTCACCCCTCTCTCTCTCTCTACCTGATCTTCACCATCTTTCCAACTCTCTGGCCAGCTCTTTTTCCCCAGCCTCTAGCCTCCTTTGGCTCTGTGGGTGGCTGGTCCTATTTATAGAGGCCTTGGTCCTCTTCCCAAATATCGAGCGGGAAGGGAGCCAACAATGGCGGGCTAATTTGAAGGGGGACAGCTAGTATCAACTATCCTGACAAAAGCAGTCTTCGCCTGCGCAAAGCTCTGGTGATGACGCCGTCTTGGGCTCCACAGTGACCTCCATCTCGTAGTCCTCCTGGTCTTGGTCTCATTGCACCGAAATGGCAACCTTTGCCTGATGCCTCGGTACTCCGTGGCTACGCTTGCCCCCTTTGCACCAAAGAGGAAGGGAGGACGCTGCGCGGGCTGGCACCCGCCTGGCGCCCCCGGTCGTCATGGCTTGTGTCAAGGGCACCTCGTGAGATACCCCGCCTTGATCTCTCCGCCTCCTCGTGAGCCAGCCTGACAAGGCTGCGCCTGAGGAAGCTCTGCGTCATCCGCCCCGCGAGGCTTGGCCCCTCGCGAGGGTCTTGGGTTTGTGTTGGTGAAGATGGGCCGCGCTGGGCCCCCCTTTGAGCCACGCCGCAGGCCGCAGGCAGGCAAGTCTGGGGACCCCCGTTCCCAGAACACCGACAGTAGCCCCCGGGCCCAAGGCGCACCCGACTTGGCCGTGCTGGGAGGCGGAAGGGCAAGAGCGAAGCGCCACGGGCCCTAACAGCCTGCGGCCTTGGGCGCCGCATGGTGGTTGATTGGACGTGGGTGGCACTGTTCCCCCACGCCCTCCTTATTTTGCGCCATGCTGGGCGGACCCGTAGTCGTACACAGCCGTTCCCCTGTTTGGTTGCTCGAACACCCTCTGTCCTTCCTCCGCTCGAACTCTGGTTTCTGTTTTCCAATTCAATCTCGAACCTTCCCCCCCCCTTCCCATCGCCATGGCTCCAACGAAGAAGGGAAGAGGGGAGAAACCTGTGTGTCTGCCTTGCCCGCCGCCATTGGCGGGCCCCGCCGAGGGCTTGGGCAAGGTCAGCTTGGCTCTGGCCACCATCTTCAATGAATGCGGGAGGACGACGGCTTGGCTTGCGTCCCACTTCTCCATCGGCAGGATAGCCACCAAGGTCCCGTATTTTGCCGACGCCCTGTGGGCGGGTCTGGTTCCTCCCTTTTCTGATTTCTTCAATGCCATGCTCTCCCATTATCAGATCCACATGATGCATCTGGGTCCTGAATCCATCGCTCTCCTTACGGTCTTCACCTTTGTTTGCGAGGCTATGATGGGCATCCTTCCCTCGGTTGCCTTGCTGCGCCACTTCTTCTCGCTGCGCCTTGTTGACCCTACCCAATGCTGGGCGTGTGTGAGCTTCATTGCCGCGCCTGAGATGGCGGCCTCTGGGATTGACTTCAAGATCCCTCCGCCCGCGGCTGGGTTCCGCGAGCGGTGGCTATATGTGGATGCTGGGGTGCCCAGCTCCCTGCTTTCGGAGCCAACTTCGCCTGCTGTCCCCAATTCGGGCTGGGGCCAGGAGACGCTTGAGAGCCCCCGGCTCGTCTTCGTCTGGCACCGCTTCGCGTTCTTGAGGTCGCTTGGCGCGACAGCGCCCAAGGTGGTGAAGGAGTTCCTGCCGCGCCGCGTTGCTCCTCTCCAGCGCCACTCCCGCCGGATGTGGGCCTTCAGCGGGCGCGATGATCGTATGAGGCTCCAGGAAGAGGACCTGACGCCTGAAGTGCTGAGGGCGGCGCTCCTGACCCTGACGGGGGACCCCAACCCTGGCAGTATCCAGTAGGGAGGGGCCTTGCTGTACCTCTGCCAGAGCGGGGGCGATTTGGTGAGGCAGATGCCTATCTTCGATGAGTGGGGGCCGCGCCGTGCCGGCCTTCAGGGGCCTCGTGAGAACCCAGTGGTGGTGACTGCCCTTCCAGTCGGCCCAGGCGACTCTTCCTCAAGTGGCGGAGCAGGGAGGCAAGAGGCGCCAGAGGCCGAGGGGGCTCCCGACGGGGTGACAACACCGGGCGAGGCTCGTGAGGAAGCAGTTATCGGGGCCCGTGCCGCCGAGGCTGAGGGTGACAAGCAGCTGCCCTCTGCGCCTTCGACCGAGGCCACCGAGTCTCCGGTGGCTTCTCTTGGTGAGGCGATTGGCGGCGCACGCCGGGCAGGCCACCCTGAAGCAGATCACCTTGATGCTCCATCTTCGTCGCAGGTTGATCCCTGCGCCCGGCTCTTAGGCCGCTTCCGCGTGGACTTTCAGGCCCTCTTGAAGAGAAGGGAGGCCCTGGGCGACGATTAGCCTTGACGCCTGCTGAAGCGTAGGAAGTACTTCGCCACTGATGAGTAAGCCTTCTCCTTTCCCAGCTCCCAATCCTTCTGTTGCTCTTACTGACTCTTGCTCCGCAGGCCCCTTCCATCCGAGCTTGCGGAGACGGCTGAGGAGCCGTCCCTCTTGGCTTCGCCCCCTCCATCGTCCTCAAGCGCTCCAAGCAATGGAGCCCTTGTGGTGAGGGCGACTGACGAGGCGAACCGTCCCAAGGCGTATTGTGGCCCTGCGCACCTCGCGATCCTTCGCGGGCCTTCTCGTGGCATAGCCGGCCTGCCATGGGCTTCTCGCCTGGTCATGGACTGCGATTGGCTGAGGTGCTTCTTGGGCTCTTCACCTGGGGACGGGCTGGCCCCCGGCCAGGCTTCTGACGCGGCGTGCCCGGCCGTCGCGAGGGTGCCAGCCCCCAGCCCTCAGCCCGGAGGGGGAGTGCTGACTCGCGGGCCCCGGCGCTTGCTTGGGGCAGATGATGGTGTGGAGGACGTGCTCGAGCGTGCTCGGGAGCGTCGCGCTTTCCGCCAAGGATTCCTCTGAAGGGCGGCTGACGCGGTAAGCCTACTTGGAGAGGAGCTTGCCGATGAAGTCACGCGCCTTGAGGCCGAGGGCCTGCGCCTGGCTGCAGAGAGGCGCGAGCTGGAGGACGCCATCGCCCTTGCGCCCCGTCAGTGCGATCTTGACGATGTACAGGCCAAGGCGTCGCTGGTGGCCTCTCGGGAGGCCCGATCTTGGGCCGCTGAGGAGGCTCGGGAAGCTGACCGACGGCGAACAGCGGTGGAGGAGCGGGCTCGGGAGCTCCTGGCCTGGTGCCACTCACTGGAGGAACAGGCGGAGCTGCGCGAGGCAGCTCTCGCGTCGATGGAGGTGGCCTCCGGTGACTCAGCAGAGCTCCAGAAGCGCGAGGAGGCGCTGACGCTGGAAGCCGCCGAACGCACCTGTGAGTACGAGCGTCTGGAGACGAGGGAGCGCTTGGTGACGCAGGCGGAGTATGATGTTGCCGCACGGGAAGCCCGCGTCCTGGAGAAGGTCGTACATCGAGTGGCGATGGCGCATTTGAACCTCGAGCACGAGTTCGACGAGAAGCTGGGGTTGATCCGGGCCGAAGCTGAAGGCAGGACTGCTGCCTTGAGGGCCAAGCTGGAGGAGGCGATGCGGCGGGCCGATGCTTTCCGCGCCGCTCTTGAGGTGGCACAAGGTGAGTTAACCGCTTCCCAAGCTGAGGTGCTCCTTCTCCGCCAGTGGGTGGAGGAGGCTGATGTCGTCGCGGGCTAGAACACGGATGAGATCCGTCAGCGGCGGGTCCTAGAGCATGAGCACGGCCCCATGCTTGCCACACTCCGGGAGAGAGCCAACGCAGCCTTGGGTAACATCTTCGAGGCGGCTGTTGGCGAGCCGCACGCAGTCAACTATGCTGGCAATCTTCAGTTCTTCACTAACGTGGTGACGCAGCTGGAGGCGCGGTCGGTCAGGGCTGACAGGTTGGTGGAGGAGAGGAGCTGCAGCCTGCTTGGGCGCGCCTTTTTTCGCGTCTTCAGCCACCTCCAAAACATGGATCCCCACTTTGATTTTGACGCCGCCATCGCCCTAGTCCCCCAGGCCGTCCGAGGCGACCTGGCGCACTGGGTGGAGGACAATGTGGACACTCTCATCAGGGCCTTCGCTTCAGACAACGACGACGCGACCGTGGCGGCCGACGAGGGCGGCGTGGTGAACGGCCCTGACGCCACTGGCGGCGACACGGACAGTGATGGCGAGTTCAGCAAGGCCAGCAACGGCTTGGGTGGTGCTCTTGAGAATGCATTGGGGGATTCATCCGACTGATTGCGCATCGCTCATACTTCCTTACCCTGCATGAATAGAACTCAGGTTTTGGCCTGATTGCAGTAAGAGCATTTTGGAGGGGGAGCCCCTTATGTAAAACTTGTGTTAATCGTATTGGTAGACGCTACATTGCCCATGCACCCGCGCCAAGTGGTTGGCCTGAGCGACGCGCTGGTCAGCTAGTTTACCTTTGTCCCGTACTGTCCCTGAGGCAGCCCGCGGGGGGTTGTGGTGTTTTGACTGTTCCCTGATTGGGTTCGTAGGATCTGCAGTAAAACATCCTCCTGAGAGGTCACGTCGGCGGCAGTCTGGGCTGCGCGCAAGCTAGGCCTGACCCGGCTCGCGAGGGGATCGCGAGGGGAGGAAGCTGAGGCGATGCGGTAACCAAAACACGAGAAATTGCTCGAACCAGACTAAGCACCCCTTCCCCGAACACACGCAAATCTCAAATTCGAATCCAACTTGAATTCAGCGGGGGGAAAACGGCAACCAAAGGGAAAAGTGAGGAAAGAAAACAAAAGGCCGTGTCCGGCACCTAGTCTAGTCTTGGACGTCTTCTCACCAGCGCGGAGCTAAGTGTTGCCACTGGGCGTGGGAGGGAGCCCCAGGGCCTGAGGCCAGCACCCCTGAGACTCCGGGGCATGTACAGCCCCACTCATTATTACGTGAGAGTGTCACGGGGTGGCGAGCTTCACATGCACTGGGCCTTCTTCACAGGTACTGGCCTTGCTTCATATCGCCAGATGAGGGCCCCGCCTTGTGCCACACTCTAGTGCCATCGACGACGACCGGAAACCAGGACGCCGCCGATGGGGTAGAGCGGTCGCCAGCGGTTCCCCCGACGACCATGGGTCCTCCGCCAGGGGCAACCCCTGAGGCACCTCCCCAGCAGAGGGCCTACCTCCTGAGAGCACCTTGCTCCGAACGCCGCGGTGGTGATGTCGGATCCCGGCCCCTCTCCTGAAGCCCCCTGCGCCCTCCTCCCGAGGGGCAGGAGACTGTGGGAGCGGGGTAGCTACTCGCTGTGGTGACCTGCACCTCCTGCGATCCATTGTTAGCGTATGCCTGCTCCTGAAAAATTAGCGGTACCCGATAATCGTTGGCGCCATCGTGGCCAATGTGACCATCCCGGGGCTCCCGGAAAGGCTCAGCTTCTGGTGCCTCATCCACCCAGCATGGGCTGAGGAGCGAGCCTTGTCCGCTCTCGTGTGGGTGTCCTCGGTCCACCATGAGGGGCACGTATTCCTCCGGCGCCGTCATCCCGAATGCCACGCCGTAATGCCCCGCATGCCACGCGGTCCTGCCTGACGCGCCCACCATGGGGTGGCAGCGCGGCTGTCCACTGGGGTCGCGGGTCGCGTCGAGTCCTCCTTCATGGAGCGGGAGCGGGGGCAGCGCCGCCGCCGGTCCGACGCTGACAGCTTCGCTGGCGTTGGAGTAGCCTTGGAGCCCGCGGGCGCGCGCAGAGCCCCTGCGCGGGCTGCACTGGGCCTGAGATGGGAGCTAGGTGGAGAAGGGGTGAGCCCCTGAGGCGGCGAAGCCCAGGAGCTCTGCCACTCGCTCCAGCAGCACGTCGTGGCCGCCCTCCAGCATCCTGCACTGCAGCAGCTCTCGGGCCACTATGAGCGCGGCCCTCGAGTTCGCCTGTTCCCTGCGGGTGTATGGTGTCATGGTCGCGGCGTGATTGGAGGCCCTTGCTGCCGACCGCGCCTGCCACGGTGTGAGAGCTGTCGGAGCCTGTCCGCGTCGCCCGCGGCCCGCAGCGCCCTGCGGACCGCGAGCTGCCTGGGGCACGGGGTCGCCCGAGGCAAGCGGCTCTGCGCGGGCGGGCCACGCCGCCCATGGATCTGGGTTGCCCGCCTGGTCGCCGGACATGGTGATGACGACGCGACGGGGCGCGAAGCGGTAGAAGGTGGATTCCGGCGCACCCCTACATGGCACGCCAAATGTCGGATTTTGGGTTCTGGCAGACCCTTGAGGTTCGAACACTGGGGTGCGCGCGAAGATTTCGCCTCCTACCTACCTGCACTCCTCCGCCTTACTAGGATCTAAACTAAGGAAAGAACAACACAAGAGACACAGGGTTTATACTGGTTCGAGCCACCGTTGTGGTGTAATACCCTACTCCAATGTGTGGTATGGTGGATTGCCTCTTAGGCTGATGATGATGAACAATACAAGGAAGAACAGCCTCACGAGGGTCTGCTCTTGGCTGGGGCGATGAACTGCTAGTAGGAGCTCAGTCACCCCTCTCTCTCTCTACCTGATCTTCTCTATCTTTCCAACTCTCTGGCCAGCTCTTTTTCCCCAACATCTAGCCTCCTTTGGCTCTGTGGGTGGCTGGTCCTATTTATAGAGGCCCTGGTCCTCGTCCCAAATATCGAGCGGGAAGGGAGCCAACAATGGCGGGCTAATTTGAAGGGGGGCAGCTAGTATCAACTATCCTGACAAAAGCAGTCTTCGCCTGCGCAAAGCTCTGGTGATGACGCCGTCTTGGGCTCCACGGTGACCTCCGTCTCGTAGTCCTCCTGGTCTTGGTCTCGTTGCACCAAAATGGCAACCTTTGCCTGATGCCTCGGTACTCCGCGGCTGCGCTTGCCCCCTTCGCACCAAAGACGAAGGGAGGACGCCGCGCGGGCTGGCACCCGCCTGGCGCCCCCGGTTGTCATGGCTTGCCTCACGGGCACCTCATGAGATACCCCGCCTTGATCTCTCTGCCTCCTCGTGAGCCAGCCTAATGAGGCCACGCCTGAGGAAGCTCCGTGTCGTCCACCCCGCGAGGCTTGGCCCCTCGCGAGGGTCTTGGGTTTGTGTTGGTGAAGATGGGCCGCGCTAGGCCCCCCTTTGAGCCACGCCGCAGGCAGGCAAGTCTGGGGACCCCCGTTCCCAGAATGCCGATAGATGTTCTTTAGCTTGGTCATATCATCTCTGCCAAAGGCATCGCTGTTAATCCTGAGAAGGTGTCTGCAATTGTGAATTGGGAGCTGCCTCAGAATGTCAAGTAGCTCCGCAGTTTCCTTGGGCTTGCAAGCTATTGTCGAAGATTCGTTGAGAATTTCTATAAGATTGCAAAGCCTCTTTCCAACCTCCTCCAAAAGCATGTCAAGTATGTGTGGACGCCTGAATGTGACATTGCTTTTAACACCCTCAAAGAGAAGTTAGTCACAGCTCCTATCTTGACTCCTCCTGATGAATCCAAACCATTCGAAGTTTTCTGTGATGCCTCCCTGCAAGGTCTCGGTGTTGTGTTAATGCAAGAGAAGAAAGTAGTGGCTTATACCTCTCTCCAGTTGAAGCTCAACGAAAAGAACTACCCCACTCATGACCTCGATTTGGCGGCAGTTGTCCATGCATTATTAACATGGAGACATCTCTTGTTGGGAAGGAAAGTGGACATCTTCACTGATCATAAGAGCCTCAAGTACATCTTCACCCAACCCAACCTCAACCTCAAGCAGACTCGTTGGGTCGAAATGATTCAAGAATACAATCCGAGTATTTAATATACTCCAGGGAAGGCCAATGTCATTGCAAATGCTTTGAGAAGGAAGGCTTACTGCAACAGCTTAATTCTCAAGCCCTTCCAACCGTATCTCTGTGAAGCTTTCCGCAAACTGAACCTCCAAGTTGTTCCTCAAGGCTTTCTTGCCAACCTCCAAGTCTCTCCTACTTTGGAATATCAAATTCGTGAGGCACAACTTCTTGATGCCGTGGTGAAGAAGGTGAAAAATGGGATTGCCAAGAGCCAACCCAAGTACAAGTGCTATCGCATTGATGATAAAGACACTCTATTCTCCGAGGATCGAATTGTGGTTCCTAAAGGTGATCTACGGAAAGTCATTATGAACGAGGCGCATAATTCCCTTCTATCCATTCATCCTAGAAGTACAAAGATGTACCATGACCTCAAGCAGTCGTATTGGTGGACTCGAATGAATCGAGAAATTGCTCAATTCGTGAATGAATGTGATGTCTGCAGAAGGGTGAAAGCAGAACACCAACGACTAGCTGGTCTCCTCCAACCTCTTGCTATTCCAGAACGGAAGTTTGACCATATTGAGATGGACTTCGTAACTGGATTTCCCAAGTCCAAGCTTGGAAACGATGCTATCTTTGTCGTCATTGACAAGCTTACAAAAGTGGCTCATTTGCTTCCAATCAAAGAATCTATCACAGCAGCTCAGCTGGCAGAGCTATATACCTCCAGGATTGTCTCCTTGCACGGCATTCCGCAATTGATATCTTCATATCGTGGAAGCATCTTCACTTCTAAGTTTTGGGACTCCTTCCAGAAGGCCATGGTCACCAACATTCGCTTTAGCACAGCCTTCCATCCTCAAACTAGTGGCCAAGTCGAGTGAGTCAATCAAATCCTTGAAGATATGCTCAGGGCTTGTGTCATTTCTTTCAGTATGAAGTGGGAAGATTGTCTTCCATATTCCGAGTTCTCCCACAACAATAGTTTCCAAGCGAGTTCGGGCAAAGCCCCATTCGATATTCTCTATGGCAGAAAGTGTCGTACTCCTCTTAACTGGTCAGAGACTGGTGAACGCCAACTTCTTGGCAATCACTTAATCACAGAGGCTGATGAAATGTGTAAAGTCATCCGTGAAAATCTCAAAGTCGCACAATCGCGCTAGAAGAGTTACTATGATAGCAAGCACCGTGACTTGGCTTTCGAGATCGGAGACCATGTCTACCTCTGCGTCTCTCCAATGAAAGGTACTCGTCGCTTCGGTATCAAAGGGAAGCTTGCCCCTAGATATGTGGGTCCTTTCAAGATCATTGGCAAAAGAGGCGATCTCACCTATCAACTTGAGCTTCCGTCCAACTTCGCAAATGTGCACGATGTGTTTCACGTGTCACAGCTTCGCAAGTGCTTCAAGACTCCTGAACGCACCATCAACTTTGAAGAGATTGATCTCCAAGAAGATTTGTCTTATCATGAGCATCCCATTGCTATTCTTGAAGAAACCGAGCGCAAGACTCGCAACAAGTCTATCAAATTCCTGAAAGTGAAGTGGTCACATCATCCCGACCTAGAAGCCACCTGGGAACTCGAGGACCACCTCCATTCCGCATATCCAGAGTTCTTTAAGTCCTAGATCTCGGGACGAGATCCTTTCGTAGTGGTGGAGTGTTGTAACACCCCGGATGTAACTTGCCATATTTGTACTCCGACTCTCGCCATTTTCGGCTTTGAGTTATGAGATTTCCTTTCGTGGTTGGGTTTTGTCTTTGTTTTGCTTTTTGATCATGTCATGCATTTCATATCATGTCATCATGTGCATCTCATTTGCATATGTGTTTGTCTCATGCATCTGAGCATTTTCCCCGTTGTCCGTTTCGCAATCCGACACTCCTACGTGCACCGGCGCACCCCTCTTGTCTCTTTTCGTGAGCGGGTGTTAAACATTCTCGGAATGGACCGAGATTTGCCAAGCGGCCTTGGTACACCACCGGTAGAACGAATGTCAAATTTTGTGTAATTTGGAGTCCGTTTGATGCTCCAATGGTTAACCGGGGAACCGTAAAGGCCTCTTGTGTGATGCAGCCCAACACCCCTCCAAAACGGCCCAATAACCCATCCAAACTACTCCCATGTCCTCGTCGTCGGATCACGATCGCGTGGTCGAAAACTACACTCCATTTGGACACTCCTACCTCCTCCTACCTATAAATAGGTGCCCTCCTCCAACCCTAGCCCCGCTCCTCCTCGCCGCCGGACGCGTCCGGACCGCGCTGGACCCGTCCGTCTGCCGTCGCCCGACGAACCAGCCGCCGCCACGTGGCATCCC